>NC_064618.1:147919547-148224963 GCF_023898315.1 Schistocerca nitens
GTAAACACAGGACGAGTCGGACGACAGACCAATGACAACTGACAACAACCGACGACAACCGACTATGAGCGACACAACAAGGAAGAGATAAACAACGGAGGCTTGTGGAAACCACAACACCAAACGTAAATCCATTCGGAACCAGAGCCAGGCAAATGTCAACAACGAGCAACGACCAGAACGCAGTACCGCCGAGACAGAAACGAAATCCAGAGCGAGTACCAGACTGGCTGGACTAGGTTTTTTTTTTTGTTTTTTCTTTATTGATTTTCAATTCCCCCCGAAGGGGGCGGGCTGGCAGCAGCTTACTACGCTGCTCTACAACCTACAGACTTTTTTTAAATAAAGGAAGAAGAAAGAAACAAGGAAAAACAGGCGATAAAATGGTGATTTAAAGTGTAAAATGGCGTAAAATTGCGGAAAGTTAAAACAGAAAGCAAAAGGGGTTGGCAATGTAGATAAAAGACACAGGAATCAGACAAGTAACATAGTAGACACACAATTAAAAAACATGGCGACAGTCTGGTTTCTGTTCGCAAGAGATAAAAGGCACACCCAGCGACAGTATGATGGCCGTTCGCAACAAGTCCCAAAAATACAACACGGAACACTCACTGTAAAACATGCACTGTAGAACACTCACTGTAGAACACTGCACGAAAGTGGCAGCACAAAGACGACACTCCCGAGCCAAAGGCAGATGGGGTGGGGGGGGGGGACCTGCAGGAGGGGGAAAAACAAGGAGGGAGGAGAGGAAAAAAACGAAAAGGGGGGGGGAACCAAGGGGGGAGAGGACTAATAAAGGGGGAGAAGGGCAGACACGAGAGGGAATGAGAGGAGGCAGAGGAGGGAAATGTAAAAGGACGCGGGGGAGAGAAGGGGGCGAAGAGAGGGGAGGTGGGGAAAAAAGAGGATGGAAGGGGGGGGGAGGGAGCCCGGGAAAAGGACAGAGGAAAGGAGGGGGAGTGAGGATGAGAGTTGATAGGAGGGATAAATGGAGGGAGAGAGGGAATCATCCGGGAGGGGGAGTTGATGGAAGCCACCTTGGGAAAGGAAATGTAGGGTGTAGAGATGGAGGGTAGGGGGGACACAATGGTGAAGATGGGGCAGGGGGCGAGGATCGGAGAGGAGCAACCAGGGGGTGAGGGGGTTCAAGACGGCGGGAGGTGTAGAGGATGCAGATATGTTCGAGGAATAGGAGCGGATGGGGGAAAGGAATGAGGTCATAGAGGATCCGCGTGGGGGATGGGAGGCGTATACGGAAGGCGAGGCGGAGTGCATGACGCTCAAGGATCTGGAGGGACTTATAGAATTTGGGGGGGGGGGGGGGCAGATATCCAGGCAGGACTGGCATAACAGAGGATGGGACGGATTAAGGATTTGTAGGTGTGGAGGATGGTAGAGGGGTGCAACCCCCATGTCCGGCCGGAGAGGAGTTTGAGGAGTCGGAGGCAGTTGTGGGCTTTGGATTGGATGGAGCGGAGGTGAGGGATCCAGGTGAGGTGACGGTCAATGGTGAGGCCAAGGTAGGTGAGGGTGGGGGTGAGGCGGACAGGAGCTGGACTAGGGCAGAGCGGGTCCCTATATACGAAACCGGAGGGAGCGGCTATTGGCCGCTGTCTGCACGTGGCTTAGCGGTGGCGCCCTCGCTTCGCGAGAGCCGCTGTGTGGAATAGCCGCCGCAGAGGCGGAGCCCTCTATGGGCTGACCACGTTCACTCGTTCTGCCACGTGTTCGACTTTCGCGGCGGAAGGTACTAGATAACCACTGTGTACACTACTTCCACGTTAGAACGTACCTTCTGATGTTATTAGCTGTGCATGCTTGTTACAATACTGGAAATCACATAGTGATGTTATGTCAAATCAAACGTTACAGCCAACATCAGCATGTCACAAATAAAATAACGCATCAATAAAATATACAAAATGTTGTGCTGCTATCCCGTAATACACTAATGGCTTGACACCACAATGGCGACTTGGCTAGTTCTGTATTTTCACAGATAAGAATGTACACAGTTGTTTACATAGTGGTGTCCAATAATCGATAAATTTTGATACATGTGCCACACAGCAAATTGTCTGCTCTCCAATCTCATTAAAATTATTTTCAAGACGATTTATGTAACATTTCAAATCACTACTTTAAAATAATAATGTGTTTTGAAAATATGCAGCGTCGTTTTTAAAAAGTAAAGTTTACAATGAAATATATGTTGTTATCCATTACATGCAAACTTACAATAAATTGTCATTTTCTAGAAATAAGTTTACAGATTATTCATCAACACAGAGCCGTATCAGTACAGACACGCTTTCACATAGACCTCAAGCATACATAATTATGGTATCAGATTCACTTCACATCTTATGAATATAATTAATTTAAAAATTTAATTATGTAGTTGTAACTCGTCTGTATGCTATGATGTATTTACTAATGGGTCTAAAAATGGTTCAAATGGCTCTAAGCACTATGAGACTTAACATCCTAATGGGTCTAAAAATGGTTCAAATGGCTCTAAGCACTATGAGACTTAACATCTGAGGTCATCAGTCCCCTAGACTTATAACTACTTAAACCTAACTAACCTAAAGGACATCACACACATTCATGCCCAAGGAAGCGCCTAGAACCGCTCGGCCATAACGGCCGGCTCTAATGGGTCTACTTAAAGCAAATCTCAAGCTCTGTAATATGCATAAACATCGAGCATTGCATCAGTTACAAATAGATCTATCATTCATGGATTAAGATGTAATCATGTATGGAATATCATCATTAATACTGTACCTTTTTCATGTGATCTTTGATTCTTGATGATCACACATCTGCCTACCATGACGTATTTATTGTTGTATCTACTTAAACAAAATTTAGAGTGCTGTAGTAAACATAAACATCCAGCGCCACATCATGTATGTATAGAAATTTCGTTCATGTATTAAGGAATTACTATATAAAAGATGTAGCCATTTAGTACCACGTTCACAAATGATTTCCGAATATACTTTGTGCCTACTTAGACTAAAAACTAGAAGGTAAAAACCATGAGCACTTCAGCATATGTAAGATTTGAATTCCAAAATAAACGTTAGTTTTTCACAGGTGGGTGGGTCTGCTGTCATGAAAACTTTGGAAACTGTACCATAAGCTTCACAATACTTTTCAATAACCCGCTAAGCGATTGCACTGACAGTTTAACCCACAGTTATTTAATGAATGCCCTGTGCTTAGACCACAAGTACGACATCACTAGCGCATAAAAATCAGTGTAGCTCATTACATGTGGTGCGAAAGGTACGATTATGTGAACCTGATTGTATGTCATGAAGTGATTTTGTGTGGTCCGCGGCTAACGCCTATATTTGTCTTGCATATAGTTACCTTGATGTTCTTTTCTGTCAGTTCTTTTGATAAGGTTTGTGTTGATAAATAATCTGTACTATGTTTATTGACAACGTATTTTTAGAAAATGGCAGTTCATTGTAAGTTTACATGTAATGCAGCCATGGCATGTTTGTTTTTGTACCTTTCAAAAAAAAGGACACTGAGCACTATGGGACTTAACATCTGAGGTCATCAGTCCCCTAGAACTTAGAACTAATTAAACCTAGCTAACCTAAGGACATCACACACATCCATGTCCGAGGCAGGATTCGAACCTGCGACCGTAGCAGTCAGGCGTTTCCGGACTGAAGCGTCTAGGACCGATCGGCCACCACGGCCACCTTGTACCTTTCAGATCGGATGGTGATAGCGTAGATCCGTCAAAATCGATCATAGTGATAAAAAGAATTGTTAGCGATCTTGACTAACTTGATTCTTCAAGAGTAATTGTGTTTTTCCAAAAAACATCATTAATTTATTTATTTACCCTGTTCTGTCTGTTGCATCGGACCAGGTTTTCTCACATAAGTACCTGTTTCACATCAAAGTTACCAAAGAAATAAATATTTTAATGTGACAAATAGTATTAAAATTATTTCACTCTCTATACTGACTGTGAACAAATAAAGTTTATAATACTGGTAGCACTTGTGCTACTGCTGCAGCTACCACTAATTTTGGTAACGGTAACAGTAATAATGATAATAATAAATATGGTAATAATATTGAAAATAGTAACAATAATGATAGTGACAGAATAAAAAGAATTTACAGGTGTACAATATAGAAGTTTTCTGTTATAGCAAGTTCTGGGGAAAGGAAATTTAAGGAAACTGCACCAGCTAAGAATACAGGAAAATTAGGAAGATGTGGTTGGAAAGAAGGATGTAAAAGTATGACAAGTGCGCATATGAACAACGGTAATCATTATTGTTGCTTTAGTAGCTATTTCATTACCTGTCTTCTGAAGTTGAAGACGTCATTCTGTTCTCTAATACAGGATGTAATGCGTATAAGTGCAGATATTTCTATCGGACGAGCAAGAATGAAGTGCTCGGATAAAAAAGGGTGCTAGACAGGGATGTAGTCTTGCGCCCCTACTGTTCAGTCTGTACATTGAAGAAGCAATGATGAAAAAAAAAAAAAAGTTTCAGGAGTGGAATTAAAATTCAAGGTCAAACGATACCAGTGATATGATGCACTGATGACATTGCCATCCTGAGTAAAAGCGAAGAAGAACTACATGATATGCTGAATGGAATGAGCTGTCTCATGAGTACAGAATATGGAATGACAGTAAATCGAAGAAAGACGAAAGAAATGAGAAGCAGTAGAAATGAAAACAAAGATGAACTTAAAATGGGGATTGATGGCGGTGAAGTAGATGGAGCTAATGAATTCTACTACCTAGGCAGCAAAATAACCAATGACAGTCGGAGCAATGAGGACATCAAAAGCACACTAGAACTGGCAAAAAGAGCATTCCTGACCAAGAGAAGTCTAGTAGTATCAAACATAGGCCTTAATTTCAGGAAGAAATTTCTGAGAATCTACGTTTGGAGCACGGCATTGTATTGTAGTGAAACATGGATTGTGGGAAAACCGGAATGGAAGAGAATCGAAGCATTTGAGATGTGGTGCTACAGACGAATGTTGAAAATTAGGTGGACTGATAAGGCAGGGAATGAGGAGGTTCTGCCCAGAATCAGAGGGGAAATAAATATGTGGAAAACACTGACAAGAAGAAGTGACAGGATATAGGACATCTGTTAAGACATCAGGGAATGACTTCCACAATACTAGAGGGAGCTGTAGAGGGCAAAAACTGCAGAGGAAAAGAGAGTCACATGTTTTAAGGTTGGTTAGTATCTCCAGGTATCTATGGTAACACCAAGCCATCAATACTTGTTTTTCCAGGGCAGCATGTCAAAGGCTGAAGTGTGGACGTGTGGATGTAAAGGGGTTAGTCAGTATCGACAAGCGTAGTCCACGTAGTGGTGCAGTCACGACCATGCAGACAACATGAAGTCATAAAGTTTGTGACGTGTTTGCGAGAAGACTCTTCGACATGCAGAAAAATCAGCTAACACACTGAAGTGTGTACATATTAACGTAACACATACAAAAATACCTGTACTTATATTTGTTGCATCCTGTATAATGCAGAATGTTATTTCAGAGCCGGGTTTTACTACTGAGAAGGATGTCGAGAAAGCGGCTGAGTGATGGAAAGATATGGTGGACAGTGTATGTTGATAACACAGCAGAGAAGACAGAGGGGAAGGAAATCTCCATGCCTGTCCGCAAGCAGCCAGGATAGCTGTGCATATGATGGTGAAATATGTTCAGAGAATCGAACATCATGGATATAATGAACACAGGTATTCATAACCAGTTCCAGGCGCCATGGTGTTTCCTGACATGAGAAAGACCTTGAAGGATATCATCGCTGTAATCAATAACTGGAAGAGTAATTATTTGTACAAGTTTCTTTTTCAGGTCAAGAGGGGAGAAGTTTTTGTATTTTTGTAGGACATGGAGAGATGCTGATACCTTCTTGCACATTGCAGTTGTGTACTCCTACCAGTTTAGATTTTCATCTATTATTACTCGCAGACTCTTTGCTGAAGGAGAGACATTGATATTTGTCCCATTGCGGTTAAAGATGGTAGGGATCCCCGATATTTTGGGCAAGTGAACCTAGAATGACCAACCTATACCGCTTTGGTTTTGGATGGACTGAGATTTAACACCATATCCTGCACCCATTTTGATAGTTCACACAGGTGGGTACTGAGATTCCAGATAGCTGGCTTCAGGTTTATTGGTTTTGCACTTAGGTGCAACTGGAGGCCTTCAGTGTACATGTGGTGTTTGCTGTAGGGCAAAACTGATGATACATCATTGACATATGAGTACAATGAAAAGACTATAGTATTTCGTACCAACCCTGGGAGACGCTTGATACTACCTGCCTCCGTTCTGACTATGGGCTGGACATGACGCATTGTTGGTGAGACGTCAGCTATGAGTGAAACCAATGCACGGCACTTGGCGAAAAATTTTGGTTCTAAGTGTGGCAAGTAAAATGTCGAATTCGGCAGTGTCAAAGGTCTTGTTGAAGTCTGAGAAGCACAAGACAGTCGCTTGTTATGCATCCATGCCAAGCTTCAGGTGATCTGTTACTTTTATTAAGGGAGAAGTTGTGCTGCAGTATTCATGGAAACCTGATTTGTATTCGTCTATTAGGTCTGTTTGTGGTCAGGTAATTCGTTAGCTGATCTTGGAGTATATATTCTAAGACTGTGGACAGTGCAGGAAGAATGCAAATAGATCGGTAATCAAAGGGCGCTGTGATAACGTCTTTTTATTTGTAGTGACTTAAATAGTCCCCATTTTCAGGCCTCAGGGGTAACACATGTGTTTAAGGAGTGATGGAAAGTATCTGTTTAGTGAGCAGTAGTAGGTCAGTAACAAGCTTCATCATTTGTACTGGGATGCCACAGGGTCCAGCAGATGTTAATTGGATAGACCTGATGAATTTCTTGACGGCATTGCAAGTAACATGCTTTAGATAGTCGTTTACCCCTGTGAAGCAATCAATGAGTCTGTTTCGTTTATGGTTCAATTATGATTAAAGGTAATGTGAAACACCGGTTCAGTTCTTTGGCTGGGACTGTGGGATCAGCTGCAGCTTTTACATTGTGTATACCAAGGTCATACAGGTTTTTCCGTATGTCCCAATGTAATCTACATTAAGCTAAAAGAGTCTGATAGCAATAATCGTTTACAGTACTGACCAAACATCCGGAAAAATTATTTATTCTTTCAGTATTAGGGACTTAAGGCAACTGCTTATATCTCATGAATCATTCTTCACATTTTATCGCTTAATTCATTTTGAATCATGTTCTAAAATTAATTTGTCGTGTTTTTAATATAGAATCCAGTATTTAGAAATCGAAATGATTGAAAGAATACAAATAATAATTCTACAGCTGAAATTAACTCATGTTATATTGTAAGAGAAAACAGAATATAAAGACAGTTAACGAAAAGGTAGATTTGCACTGTGCACAGTGGCAGCATTTACTGTTAGGAGAGAGAGGATAATGGAAGAAGGAGATGGTACCGGAAAAGTGGTGGCATATAAGTAGTGATGAGAGAAGAAAAAAAAGAAAGCACGATGATGTAAGTAAGCGAAAAAAACGATGTAACTGGAGCGTTTTATTCTTGTTTTCACTGTTAGCCAAATAGAAATATTCATTGTGTTATTTTTTTGGAGACAATTAGAAGAATGATGAAAGGAAGTATTTCAGTAAATTAAAGCTCAACTCGTGCCCGGCACATTTGTCAGGCAGTGGTCAGAGTGTGATCAATGTAAAACAAACCAGTAAATAAAACATTTATATATCAGAAAACATAATACTGACATTAATTTCACAAACAAGGAAGAACACTTAGAAGAGACACAAGCATAATATTACTGTTCATATGACTGACAGACACACACACACACACACACACACACACACACACACACACACACAGAGAGAGAGAGAGAGAGAGAGAGAGAGAGAGAGAGAGAGAGAGAGGACATTATAAAACAAAGATTCAACAGTTTTCATTGGAGGCGTAACTGCCAATATTATATGCAAGAGCCTTAAAATCCAATAAGAAAAGCTGACAAAGAGAGGACAGATGAAAACGGACAATTATGACAAAAAGGGAACAATTTGTCAAGCTATGGTTTGAGATTGTTGTTTTTGTGATCTGAAGACAGTTTTGAAGCGCTCTCCATCTCAGTCTATCCTGTACAAAGCTCTTTTTCTCTGAGTAACTATTGCAACCTGTGTGCAGTCCTAAGGCGTCGACTGTACACCGAGCAGCGCAGCTTCAAGAAGGCGCTGATCCGAGCGTCAGTGGAAAGAGCGGGCAGCGCAACACCTGCAGGAAGACAGACTTCAGCGCGCCCTGTCAACGCTCACGTAACGCCCATCGCTGGTCGGCTCCAGTTTGGTCGCAGACCTCGAGAGAATCAGTACTGAATAATAGGAAGACAATACTTAGCCTGAACTCCCCGAATAGCGACAGAGAAAAGTAATTGAATGTAGGAGGCACAGTAATTGCATCAAGCCACTTAATAAAGACAAGTTATGTGTCTTTCGTTTTCAGAAATAAAGTGCTCTGTTAATTTGGAATTTTAATATACAAATGATTTTGGATTCCTGCCACCAGCCATCGCACTTATCTCCTTCCTTGTTTGTGTGGGTGCTGACTCCCACACTATAACCTGCATCCATTTGAACCTGCTTACTGTTTTCACATCTTGGTCCCCCTCTAAAGTTTTCGCCCTTCACTCTTCCTTCCATTAACAAAACGACGATCCCTTGATGCCTCAGAATGTGTCATATTTATCCATAACTTATTTTATTTACCAATTCTATTGAGTACTACCTCATTG
Source organism: Schistocerca nitens (assembly GCF_023898315.1). Taxonomy (NCBI): domain Eukaryota; kingdom Metazoa; phylum Arthropoda; class Insecta; order Orthoptera; family Acrididae; genus Schistocerca; species Schistocerca nitens. The sequence continues at coordinate 147,928,405 of NC_064618.1, forward strand.
GCTATCCATATACCCATCTTATTATCAACCTTTGTAGCACCACACTTAAACGCATCTATTCTGTTCGTTTTTGAACTGCTTATCGGCCATGTATTCATTCCAAATAAGGCTGCGTATCATAAAAATGCCTTCAGTAAAGCCTTCCTAATATTTAGATTTTCCATAGTACCCAGTTCTTCTTCTCCAGAAACATTTTTCATGCAATTCTCAGTCTTTTTCCTTTCCCCATGCCATCATCAGTTTTTTTTTTCTCTTTTGCCCAAATAGCAAAAGGATCAGCTTCTTTGAGTGTCCCATTTCCTAATCTTATTTCCTCAGTACCCCCGACTTAATTTGACTACATTCCATTACCCTTGTGTTACTTATGTTCACATGCTGCAGATAACTTCTACTCCCTGAACTTTTAATTTCATTTGCAAATTTCTCTTTAGCCTCCTTTAGGGCTTGCTCAATTAACAAAGGCAGTAAGTGGGGAATAGAAAACAAACATGCCTCAGTCTCGCCCCAAATACTGCCACGCTTTCGTATCCCTAGACTCTTGGAACTGCAGACACTCTTCTGTGCAAGTAGTAGATGAACTTTTGCTCCCTACGTTTTATTCTTGATAATTTCAGTATTTCGAAGAGTGCATTCCGGAAAGAAACTGCCTGAAGATCTTTTTACATCTACAAATACTATTTGCCTTTCTGGAGTCTATCTTCTACAGCCTATGCTAAACCATATGGTCAGTATATTCCTGTGTTCGTGTACTTCTCTGGAGTCCTATCCTATCCTCCCCTAGAGGTGACTTCTGTCAGTCTTTCCATTCTTTTGTAAATAATTCCTGTTAGTATTCTGAAACCATGACTTATTAAACTGGTGGTTCAGTAACATTGTCACCTGTGATTTTTTTGTTTGAACTGTGACATTCTTTCTTACATCTGATGGTACTTTACTTGTCCCATACATCTTACATACCAGGTGAATAGTTTTGTTCTACATACGGCCTAAGAAGTACTGAGATAATATGGCCTGCTCTCGGTGCCATTTTACTTAGATCTTCCAGTGGTGTGTAAAATTCTTCTTGCAGTATCGTATCTCCTATTAATTTGCTTCCTCTTTCCTTACCCATAATAAAGTCTTCAGGTTTCTTGCTTTGGACAGCCCTTGAATATATTACTTTCACCTTTCAACTTTCCCTTCTTTGCTTAGTACTGGCTTACCATACGAGCGCTGGACATTCAGGCAGCTGTTTCTTTTTATTTTCCAAAAGCGTTTTTAATTTTCCTATTGGTAGCATCTATCTCTCACATAGTCAAGCATACATTTACAGTTTTGCATTTCTCCTCCCCTGATTTCTGAATTCACATACTACACTTCCTGTCAAACTCATTTTTTTAGCTGTCTGTGTTCCTGTTTCCATGTTTTATTCGCCAACTTTTTTAATTGTCTCCTTTCGTCAGTTAAATTTAATATCCATTGTATCTGTTCCGGCGTAACGTTAAACGCCGGCACGCCGCTCAGGAACGTTGAAGCAGAGAGGGCTGTGAAGAATACGTCAGCCAATAGTACGCTGACCATCCCCTCTCTAGGACGAGCCGACACAGCAGCGGCCTCTACACGAAGAGGACATAAGCGCCGCACCGCCTGGCCGCGGCACAGTTGAAGACGAGCCGTTCTGCGAGCTCTACAGCAGCGACTTGCGAACTGTATTACTTCACTTGTGATACGAATTTTACAGGGTGGTCCATTGACAGTGACTGGGCCAAATACCTCACAAAATAAGCATCAAACGAAAAAACTACAAACTAGATGGCGCTGCCATAGGTCAAACGGATATCAACTGCGTTTTTTTTAAAAAATAGGAACCCCATTTTTATTACATATTCGTGTAGTACGTAAAGAAATATGAATGTTTTAGTTGGACCATTTTTTTCGCTTTGTGATAGATGACGCTGTAATGGTCACAAACGTATAACTACGTGGTACCAAGTAACATTCCGCCAGTTCGGACGGTATTTGCTTCGTGATACATTACCCGTGTTAAAATGGACCGTTTACCAATTGCGGAAAAGGTCGATATCGTGTTGATGTATGGCTATTGTGATGAAAATGTCCAACGGGCGTGTGCTATGTATGCTGCTCGGTATCCTGGACGACATCATCCGAGTGTTCGGACCGTTCGCCGGATAGTTACGTTATTTAAGAAAACAGGAAGTGTTCAGCCACATGTGAAACGTCAACCACGACCTGCAACAAATGATGATGCCCAAGTAGGTGTTTTAGCTGCTGTCGCGGCTAATCCGCACATCAGTAGCAGACAAATTGCGCGAGAATCGGGAATCTCAAAACCGTCGGTGTTGAGAATGCTACATCAACATCGATTGCATTCGTACCATATTTCTATGCACCAGGAATTGCATAGCGACGACTTTGAACGTCGTGTACAGATCTGCCACTGGGCGCAAGAGAAATTACGGGACGATGAAACATTTTTTGCACGCGTTCTATTTAGCGACGAAGCGTCATTCACCAACAGCGGTAATGCAAACCGGCTTATTATGCACTATTGGGCAACGGAAAATCCACGATGGCTGCGACAAGTGGGACATCAGAGACCTTGGCGGGTTAATGTATGGTGCGGCATTATGGGAGGAAGGATAATTGACCCCCATTTTATCGATGGCAATCTAAATGGTGCAATATATGCTGATTTCCTACGTAATATTCTACCGATATTACTACAAGATGTTTCACTGCATGACAGAATGGCGATGTACTTCCAACATGATGGATGTCCGGCACATAGCTCGCGTGCGGTTGAAGTAGTATTGAATAGCATATTTCATGACAGCTGGATTGGTCGTCGAAGCACGTTCACCGGATCTGACGCCCCGGATTTCTTTCTGTGGGGAAAGTTGAAGGATATTTGCTATCGTGATCCACCGACAACGCCTGACAACATGCGTCAGCGCATTGTCAATGCATGTGCGAACATTACGAAAGGCGAACTACTCGCTGTTGAGAGGAATGTCGTTACACGTATTGCCAAATGCATTGACGTTGACGGGCATAATTTTGAGCATTTATTTCATTAATGTGGTAGTCACAGGTAATCACGCTGTAACAGCATGCGTTCTCAGAAATGATGACTTCACAAAGGTACATGTATCACATTGGAACAACCGTAATAAAATGTTGAAACGTACCCACGTTCTGTATTTTAATTTAAAAAACCTACCTGTTACCAACTGTTCGTCTAAAATTGTGAGCCATATGTTGGTGACTATTACAGCGCCATCTATCACAAAGCGAAAAAAGTGGCCCAACTAAAACATTCATATTTCTTTACGTACTACACGAAAATGTAATAAAAATGAGGGTTCATACTTAAAAAACACAGTTGATATCCGTTTGACCTATGGCAGCGGCATCTAGCGGGCCAACCATAGCGCCATCTGGTTTCGTCCTTTGTAGTTTTTTCGTTTGACGCTCATTTCGTGAGATATTTGGCCCGGTCACGATCAATGGACCACCCTGTATATACTGAAGAGCTTGCTTCTGTTTGTCTGTCGCCCTTTGCTCGCGACACGTCTGTATCTCACAAAGTTAAGTATTGCAATAATTTCCTTTTGTAATAAACGTAATACTTAATTAACACGATATACTTGAATTGTTGTCTAGCTTTCCGAGAAGCAGGTTTCCTAGGCACACCATAGCCGACAAGTAGGCAGGACACAACAATATTATTGAAGGATTTCTATTTAAACTTATCTTTTTGTTTACTTGTTCCTCTGCCGCTTTCACTTTCTAATATCTGAAAGCTATCAATTGGTCTGTATTGACATCGTAATCACACATATGCGATAGACTGACTGATTTCCTCTGCTGTAATAATTCGATGACCTGTTTCAGGAAGATCTCCGTTTCTCATGTGTGTCAATGTGATTGTTGGAATCATCCCATATTGTCGCTTCAGCCTTGCTAAAACGAAACGTAAATATGCATTTCAGATTCATATTTGTTAAGCATTTCTCGCGAATTTCACGAAGATGCATACCCTGCGTATTCAAATAGACTATGCTATCATTTAATTATGATTTTGATATAATGGACTTTGGTTTTTTGAGTCTTACATTCATTTAGAGTTGATAGGGAGTTTTATGTCTGCCGTACTCTCAGTTAGTTGCTAACACTTTCTAGTGGCTCAGGAAGAGATGAGATTGATAGTTTGCTTCCATGAACTTTTCGCAAACGCCTAGGAAACTATACAATATTCCATCCAGAAACAGCACCATAGTGTCTCCTGACCACCCCAAATAACGTCTATGCAGAAGAAAAATAAATAAATAAATAAATAAAGAAGAAAACAAGAACATATTTTTAACTGTTAGGGGGACATTAACGAGCATGAGTCGTGATTGCCTGTCGTCTGTATTTTTCCGTTACGGAAATATGAACAGCAGTAGGTCTTTTTTAAAGAACACCCTAGGTTTTTAAACCGGCAGTTCATTTCCTCTCCGCAAAACATGACCAGAAACGCATCACAGTGTATCATTCATATAAACACAGAACTTTCTTTGACTTTCCCGTACTACTGTACTGGCACATCAGGACACGTACCTGGCGTAAACTCGCCCAGTTGCTAGAGTTAACAGTAAACAAATGGAAATACAAATGTACACCAGTCGTGACTGTTCCGCTAGCTCACATTCTCCATATTTTAGTAGCATTTCTACCTCGTCTTCTCTGCTCAAATGGTTCAAATGGGACATAACTTCTGAGGTCATCAGTCCCCCAGAACTTAGTTCTACTTAAACCTAACTAACCTAAGGACATCACACACATCCATGCCGGAGGCAGGATTCGAATCTGCGACCGTAGCGGTCGCGCGGTTCCAGACTGTAGGGCCTAGAACCGCTCGGCCACCCCCGCCTGCACGTCTTCTCTGTTGTACATTGTATTCGCACAAACCTTCAACTTGTTATGTTATCCCCCCAGGTACCTGCACTGCATGCTAGTATATGAGTATCAAAGTCAATATTGTGTTACATTTTAACAATGTCATGATTAGGTGCAGTGTGGTAAGTTTATGAACCAGTCATGAGGAAAATAAGTAGATTGCTGAATAAAAAATATAGGGAAAAATCACTTATAGCAGAAATACCTCCAAGTCGGTTACTATTGTAAAATAAGCACGGAAGTCTGCTGTATTGCTAATAAAATCTCCTGAGACATTAGGCGGCGCCATATTCGTCTTCAAACGTCTTCACTGCTCTGCAGTTTGATTATCCTGTTGGTATCTTCTTCATTATTCCACTGGTGTCCCTGGATGGCTGTACGCTGTCGAAAGGTAGCGGTGTTCACTTACAAAAGGCTCTTTGTCCCCGCACGTTTTCGGAGAATTGGAGTTACTTGTAAAAATCTTCATGCTGCTATTCGTGGACCGTCGTCACTGGTAAATACTGAAATCAGGCACTGACACAGAGGCAAAGCGAAGCTCCGGCATTCTGGTTGTCATCCTCAGCCAAAAGCCATCATCTGGATACCGCATGGGGGGTCGCGGGTCAGCTCGTCGCTCTTCCGGGCGTTTTCGGTGTCGTAGACCTTGAAACCGCTACTTCTGATTCACGTGTCTCCTCAGTTGGCATCACCCGGCTTCATGGATACCGTTCCAGTTCTCATACCAAAGAAAAATCCATGGAAGTACTGGGTATAAAACCAGGTCCTCCACATGGTAGTCAGCCGCGCTGACCACTCAGCGGTGGAGGCAGGCACTGACAGAGAACCTTCCGGGTAGCCGCCTGTGTTAACATGACCACTTTTGGTTTAGTTTCGGTTTTGTTTTGCTTTAGGACACAAAAAACAACTGGGGTCATACGCGCCCAAATCAAAACTATAGAACACGAAAACAGAGACGAGTAAAAAAATGACTATACGTCAGTCTCACGTGACATAAGAGAAGACAGCTAAAAACAGGAATGTGGAAAAAGGGCTAAAAAAGACATCATACAGAAACGGAGGTCCAAAACTAAAAATAAAGTAATTTTTTCATAATGCGGGGACATAGTCATAATACAGAGGGGTTCAAAAAATGTATCCATTGTTTAAAAGTCCATAACTGGCAAACTAATTGACGGAGTTGTCTCATCTTTGGTTGTGTAATAGTTTGTAGTTCCGGCAATCGCCACACAAGCGTTGCATTGCGTTGTTTTGTTTTGTTACATGACAATTGCCAGATAGTATTTTGTTCTTAGTTGCACCTAGTTACTCGAGTAAAAATGGCTAGCGCAAGGCTTACATTCGATGAAAGAAAGTCAGTTTTGAAGTGGTATTTTAAGTACGAAAACGACGGCAATGGCGAAATGAGTATCAAACAGAGCCACCGACACATTTAACGATTCGTCGCATTCGAGACAAATTTGAAGCTGTGTTAAAGATGTACATAAACAACGATCTGGACGACCTGTAACAGTAACAAGTCCAGCTAACTCCCGTTGTGTGTTACAACAATTCACTCATTCACCACAGAAGTCTGTGAGACAGTGTGCCCGTGAAACTGGAGTGAGTCGCTCAAGTGTTCGGCGAATTTTGAAGACAGCAAAGTGGAAGCGCTACATCCCACGATTGCTACACGCAATGAACGAGGACGACCCACATCGTAGAATGGAGTACTGAGTGTGGTTTACTAACATGGTGCGCAACGATGAAGAGTTTGCAGAGATGATTGTGTGGTCTGATGAGGCGCAGTTCAAACTCAATGGTACAGTAAATCTACTGGTCCGCCGAAAATCCGAACGTCCATGTAGACAAAGCCGTGAATTTGCCAGGAGTAAATGTGTGGTGTGGGTTGTCTTACCGGAGCTTTGAATTGCCCTCTCTGTTTATTGATTGGATAGCCACTGAATTGCTATTTATTTATTTAATGGGATAATAATAATTATTAAAAGGTGGCAATTTTATTCAAGCACTGTTTTTACTCTTTCGATTGTTGCGAGTCAGCGATAGTGCAATGCTGCTCGCTTTGGAGAATACACATTTTATAAGAATTATTTGGTCCAGGAAACACTTTTGCGATCACGGTTGCGATTTAGACGGTATTCGCGTAATTGTACTGATTAAAAGTTATCGTTTCCGAAAGATGCAGGTTCGATTAAAGCTGTGTGCACTTTTGCGCATATAATGAAAATATTCATAACACGTCGCGTAACAAAAAGAAACATGCGAATCACAACCGTGATCAAACGAAGAAAATAAAATGGTTCAAATGGCTCTGAGCACTACGGGACTCAACATCGTAGGTCATAAGTCCCCTAGAACTTAGAACTACTTAAACCTAACTAACCTAAGGACATCACACACACCCATGCCCGAGGCAGGATTCGAACCTGCGACCGTAGCAGTCCCGCGGTTCCGGACTGCAGCGCCAGAACCGCTAGACCACCGCGGCCGGCTCAAACGAAGAAAATATATGATAACATAAATGTTCTTCGCTGTTATTGAGGACAGGCTCAGATTAGACCTTGCAATTTTTAGTTATAGGAAATCACAAGACGTTACACTTTAGAGATATTTGTTTTGAATAACTTGTATTTACCTTCCTTCTCTCTCCTTTTTACAGCCTTTATACCTTCACATCGATTAAGGAACTTTTCCTTCTCTACCGACCAGTACGAGAACAAATTTCAGACTCAACAAAATGTCTTACATCGAATTATTACATGCTTAACCCTTAACAATCATATATAGTTTCGTAGTACAAACAATGCTAATTTATTTCGTACACTAGAAAGTCTTTGATACACTCAGCACAAAAATGAAAACAATAAAATTATAATTACATTTTTAATATCATGAATACTTCTTTAAATCATGAAAATGAGGTTTGACATCGTCGTAATATTAATTTTCATCGTTGTAGCACTACATTGCTCCCTTTGGATGTACAGTCACACTTGTTTGACTGGACATCCAAACAGGCTTATTTTCCTTGTCTGTTCTGTTTAAAGTTCACTGTGTTCTTTCACTTGGAAGCATGTGCTTTGTTTACTTTTAAGTCTCAGGGACCATTTCGAACACCTACAGCGATATCTTTAAGTTGGACTTTAAGCTACACTTTCGCCAAAAATGAGACAACTGCGTCAATTAGTTTGTAAGTTACGGACTTTTAAACAGTGGATACATTTTTTGGACCCCTCTGTATATTTCTTTAAAGTCAGTACCGCCATTAGACTTGTTTATTCACAGTGTTACATTTACACTTACACAATCATGATTTCGGCTTCAAAGTGACATTATCAAGTGTTTTAAGTGTTATAAATTGCCTAAGATGGCAATTTAGAACACTTAAAACACTTAAATTGCCTAAACACTTAAAACACTTGATAATGTCACTTTGAAGCCGAAATCATGATTGTGTAAGTGTAAATGTAACACTGTAAATAAATAACAGTCTAATGGCGGTACCGACTTTAAAGTAAAAATTAAATGGCCTTCGCCATATTGCTTTGGCGGATAAAAAGTAAAACGCGGTCGACAGCGCGCGCGTCATTTGCTAAAACGGCCGACAATTCAGACGACAATCCCAAGCGGGAACATAACGGTTAAAAAATGGGTATTCCGTCAGGAAGTGGTGGACAGTTAAAACCTGAGTACAATGTGTACGAAGTGGTAGGGTATCGCCACTTATCAAATGACGATGGCTAAAAAGACAGTGCCCAATACGCAACCTACTTAAAATGACCTCCTTCTGGTGGGAGGGCCGAGAGGAGGTCGTCCAAGCCGCTGGGAGAGGCTTAATAAGCCAGAGCTTATTCCCGTGAAGGGAAGACCATTGGCGATGCCAAAGGGACTCCACCTTCTGACAGACGGCAACACAGAGATCGTCGGAGGGAATATAGGAACTCGTGGGCTGGGGTACGAGGACTGCAGCCTTGGCAGCAGCGTCAGCAGCCTCGTTTCCTGGCAGACCGACATGACCAGGGACCCACAGAAACATCACACTGGCTAGACGAAGAATGACCAAGTGACAGTTTTCCTGGACTAGCTGCACTAAGGGATGGGAGGTGTACAGCGCACAGACATTTTGAAGGGCGCCGAAAGGGTCTGAGCAGAGGACACAACTGAAAAGTCTGCGTCGCTGGATGTACTCCATGGCCCGAGACAGGGCGAAGAGCTCGGCTGTAAATACGGAGCAGTGTGCCGGAAGCCGATATCGAAAGACACGGGTGCCAATAACGAAGGCACACCCGACCCCACGGTCAGTCCGAGAGCCATCAGTGTACACATAGGTACTATCGCGAAGTTCCATGAGAAGGTCGTGAAACTTAAGGCGATAGAGAGAGACTGGAGTAGTGCACTTAGGAAGCGAATGAAGGCCAAGGTTAATGCGGGCCGCTTCACGAAGCCAAGGTGGTGAAGGGTTCACACCCAAAAGGAAGGTAGCAGGTATTGTGAAGTTAAGTCACTGTAGCAAGTGCCGAAAGCAGACTCCAGGAGGTAGCAGAGAAGAGGGACGTGCCCTATACTGGCGATCAAAGGAATCATCAAAGAAGGAGGCATAGGATGGGTGGCCACACGTGGTAGACGAACGGCATGCATACCTGCTGAGGAGAAAGTCACGGTAGTAGGAGAGTGATAGTTCAGCTGCTTCAGCAGGTGGCCAAACGGATGCCACGATGGTGGATAGTGTTGAGACGGCATAAGAGAGATGGACGTGCAGACTCATAAACAAAGCACCCATAGTCGATTTTCGAACGGGCAAGGGACCGGTACAAACAGAAGAGGTGGTTTGATCGGCACCCCAGGAGCTGTCATTGAGGACACTGCGGGCTACCAGGTAAGACACATGGGAGGACCAGGGGAGGCCTAAGATGTAAATCCAGTGGGAGAAACCAACTGCGTCGACAGAAATTCCGACAGATGGTTTTGTCAGTCGAAAAGCGAAAGACATTGACGATGCTCCAGGACTATAGACGATCAAGAGAGCACTGAAAACGCCACTCAGTGAGACAGGTTCGTGGAGAACTGCAATAGATGACAAAATCGTCAAGAAAAAGGGAGCCAGAGATACCCAGCGGGAGACGGGCCAATATAGGGTTAATTAATTAATTAATTTATTTATTTATTTAACCTGGCAATATTAGGGCCATCAGGCCCTCTCTTAGATCTAACCAGGCATTCTACTTATTTTACATTCATATGTTTTAGTAGGCATGTTAAACAACATCTAGTACAAAAAGTGAAATAAACAATTACAAAAGCACACCTGGAAAAATACATACATATAGAGTTTATATTCGTAGATCATAACTACTGTTATAATTAGTCATTATTGAAGAGACAGATTTTAGATAGGAGTGCTAGCAGCAGGGAGTATGAGGGGGACTGATGGTGAAGGGAGGAGAAGAATAGAGACATGGCCTTAGCAAAGAGGACGACGCTCAGAATGGAACCATGGGGCACACCGTTTTCCTGGATAAAGATGTCCGACAAGGCAGAACCCACACAAACCTTGAAAACTCTTTCTTTTAAAAATCCCTCAAGGAAACAGGGCAGGCAGCCACAGAAGCCCAACGTGTAAAGAGTATGGAGGATACTAGTTCTCCAGCAGGTGTCGTAGGCTTTCTCCAAATCGAAAAACACGGCCACTGTCTGGGATTTCCGCAGAAAACCATTCATGACATGGTCAACTGCAGAACGCCGCGGTCGAAATCCACACTGTGCATTTGTCAGCAGGTTGCAAGACTGGAGCCACCATACCAGCTGGGCATGAATCACACGTTCCATCACCTTGCAAACGCAGCTGGTAAGAGAGATGAGATGGTAGCTAGAAGGAAGATTTTTGTCCTTATTGGGCTTAGGTATGGGTATGATGGTGGCTTCATGCCAGCATCTGGGAAATGTGCCTCTGTCCAGATGCCATTGTACGTGTTAAGCAGAAATAGCTTGCCCACAAGAGAAAGATGCTGCAACATCTGAATGTGGATGGCATCCATGGGGTCCACAGAAGCATCGGCTTGCTTGCGCGGTCCGTCTGTGGAGTCCAACACTGAAAAACGTTTGGTGGTGCACACTGGCGACACGAAGGCCGCCCACGCTAAGGTATCACGTGGCAACACAGTCGAAGAGGATCTTCGAGTCGGCGAAGGAGAAGACCGTGTGCTTTTTGTGGACTTCTTTGAGCCTTTCCAGTTAGAGGAAGGCTTGGTGTTGTTTGGCTGCCGGCCGGTGTGGCTGAACGGTTCTAGGTGCTTCAGTCTGGAACCGCACAGGTTCGAACCCCGCCTCAGGCATGAATGTGTGTGATGTCCTTAGGTCGGTTAGGTTTAAGTAGTTCTAAGTTCTAGGGGACTGATGACCTCGGATGTTAAGTCCCCTAGTGCTCACAGCCATTTGAACCATTTTTGTTGTTTGGCTGCAGGGACAGAGGAAGTCTTCATGGGAATGCTCCTTCTGTCCTTTCCGGTCTACCATTTGTATAGCTGGAGGCTTCGTCCCTTGAGGCGAGAGATTGACTGCTTGTTGGACAGCTGGACTGGGGGATGACGACGCTACCTTGATACTGGGCGATTTCACAACCTCAGAGCTGAATTTGAGGTTACACGTCTACGTGGCCATGTCCTTCATGGAGCGAGAGGGTAACAAGAACAGACCTATAGGTGCCATATTGAAAAACACAAGGTTTGCGACTAACCAGTAACTTGGTGAGCGACTGGGTAAGGCACTTTTTCCTTTACCTGGGTCTCTTGGGCAGCTTGCTCATCAAGATACATAGGACAATCCCGAGAGGAGGCGGCATGGCCGCTATTGCAGCGAGGAGAAGTGGGCAGACAATCACCCTCGTGCATATCCGTACCATAGGTTCCACATTTAGGTGGATGTCGACAAGACGTTCTAGTGTGGTTGAAATGATGACACTGGTAGCAGCGCATTTGGTTTGGAATGTATGGCCAGACACTGATAACTTCATAGCCTGCTTTGATCTTGGACAGGAGCACCACTCTATCAAAGGTGAGAAAAAGAGTGCATGTTGGCACTAAGGAGGAATCTACCTTTTCATTACACGATGGACGGCAATGACCCAGATCAGAGAGGTAAGATTGGATTTCGGCCTTGGCTAGACCATTGAGCAGCCTAATGTAAATGACAGCATGCGAAGAATTCAAAGTTCTATGGGCTTCGACATGAACAGCTTGGAGAAGCGAGGCAGCTAGCAGCTGTTGTGCTTGGGAATCTGAAGCAGTATCCAAAAGCAAAGTGCCATTCCATAAACGAGAGCAAAATTTCACAGGGCCAGCAATTGCATCAACATCTTTCTAAATAATAAACGGATTTACTATCGCAAAAGACTAACCGTCTTCGGTATGTGAGACCACGAGGAGCCTTGGTACAGTGGGAAGGGTCTTTGAGTCATTGGTCTCATTACGTTTACGTTTTGTAGATATTGATTGTGAAGATGAAGATGTCCATAACTGCTAAGAACGAAAGTCATGTTATCGAGAAAATGTCCCATGTTTGCCAGAGTCTCCGGTGGCGCGCTCCTTTCAACTGGGGGCCCCCTTCACAAGGTGGCGCACCTGCCTTAGGTGATTGTTCACTCCTCAGGTTACACCTCTCGAATACCTGACAGAGGGACCAATCGACAATTTGGGAAGGTTGCAGCTCAGGCAGTCATCCCTCCCTGAGCCTGGCCTGTACTAGGGGGAACGTGCAAACTCTACCTGTCGACCTGGGGCTGGGAATTACGCGTTACCCAGTCACTGTTACGCGTCAGATGCATAGGTCGGCCTTCAGGATCACACAAGGATGAAGAAGAAAAAGACGAACTTCAAACGCTGAAGTGGAGGAACGAGAGGAGAGGGGAAACAAAGAAAGGAAAACGGAGCGATAAACAAAGGTGATACTGTTCTTATGTCAGCGACAGACAATGCAGAACGTTTCCAATAACACCCCAGACATGTTCCCCAAGGGAAGGGAAAAAGAATAGCAAGAGGATAGACATGCAGCATGGAGGGGAAAAAATGTTGCAAAGGCTGGGGCCCCTGTGGTAACCATGCATGAATCCGCCAAAGAGTGGAGAGCCTCCTGGGGGGACCACTTTTAGGACTGAGAGGTAAGCTGGCCCAGAATCGAAACGACTCAGCAGATTAACGTCGTTGGGTCAGTCTCCTATATCTCATCAGGTAAATACCGGGCTGTTTCCAGGTTATGTCTCAGATACATGTTACGCAAATACTTAATGCACTTTCTCACACTTGCACAGAAAGATTACTCCATATGCAGACCGATTAGGTACACTGCTTCTGTCCTAGGGGGAAAACAGGAGACGGATGACCTTTGCTGTTTGGTCTGCTTAAACACTTGCTACCTGAACGCGATATTATTGCACATGACCTCCCATGGCCGTTATCGGAAACATGCGACGACGTTCCAGTAAACAAGAGTAGTGATAACCAAAGCTAATATTTCGTATTGTGAATGATTTCCAAAAAGTTGTGCATACCCTATCAAATGTTTCAGAGTGTACTTATGAAATATAACGATAAAAACTCGCCATAAGCCGACCGAAGCGCTCTCACTCCCAGCTGCAATAATGTTGTGGTCGACTAATACTGAGCATCAGCAACAACACTGACAGAAAGAACCCACAATATTATATTTTTGTTCCGCCACACTGATTGTTTCCTCGTTGCTGTGATTGTTGCTCACTCGCCATGGTTAGGTGTTTACTGTCACGCTAGCTAGTATCCACCAAGGCAGAAGTCTGTAGGCATCATCGCCATTGAACTTATTCTTTGATATTTCGACTTCTCGGACATTCGTTCCATAAACATAACTTTCTCTTGTTTGCATGTATGTCCTTAAAACCCGTAATCAGGTGACATTTTTCTTAGTGCTCCGCTACCACTTTTTCCTTAAATGCCGACAGTGTACATACGGGGCCAGGCTGCGTTGTTTCCAGACTGCCAATGACACTTGCCCTTATGGCAAAGTGCCCAGAAATCTCATCTTGAAAGGGACAGTACTGGTTTTCAGGCTGTGATCCAGGCGTCCCGCTAGATTTTGTCTGGACGCCTCTTTGTCTCGTTTTCTTAAAAAGCTGCTATTATTTTCTGTTCGCTATGTTATGCTATATAATATTTAAATCTTTGTGTCCATAATTGCTAAGAACGAAAGTTACGTTATCAATGAACAAAATTTGTTATGAAAACAAATCTTCTAAATGGGCACATTGCTGACATTGTTTTGTTTTCCATGCTTCACTTCGACAATTCGATTCTGTTCTCCCTAGTGACTCGGTGACAGCCAGAGTGTGATGTGCATTGTTTTGGCAGTTTCGTGAGAGATTCGGGATTCTGAAACCAAAGTGTGTGTCCACTGCTGCGTTGCAAGAAAACTTAAGTATCTTGGCCCATGGCATAGGACTCGTAAATCGTAGAGAACTTTAAATTAAATCGTAATGATTATGCATCAATCAACATATTCATAAAGAAAATGCGGTCCGAGTCTGATGTTCATTGCACTATTTGTAACATCAAATCTTGCATATGTCATGGAGAGAGGGGTGACATTGATCAACATATAAATTCAAGTAGACATAGAAAGGCAGATGCACCATCCAGAAGTGTAACTTCATTTTTCTGGCGAAATTCAGCACCAGACCGTGAATTGCACTTGGTTGCAATTGAAGGAGGCTATGCTTACCACGTTGTTGAAGAAAATCATAGTTCTCGCTCAAATGTCTGTGCTTCGAAACTAATAAGAAATTGATTAGAACAAAAATTCTCTTGTGGTCGACTGAAGACTGAAGCCATTGTTGAGTAAGTATTCGCCCCTCATTCTCGTGGAACGTTACAAAAGGAGTTGCAGGAAGTCAGTTATGTTACAGTGTTTACAGATACTTCCAATCCTGGGGAGAAACATTTTTCCTGTTATAATTAGGTACTTTTTGCCACTACAGGGTGTCCGCGTCCGAATTCTGAAACTTGATGAACGCACCAGTGAAACAGCAAATATTGTTACCAATTACCTAATTGATGTGCTCGTAAGAAACAACCTAGATAGCAAAATAATAGCGTTCTATGATGGTAAGACCAGTGGTAACTTTGGTGGGGCAGCATACAAAGGAACAAGAAATATTTTTTACAAACCTATAATGCTACCGAATCGTGAAATCCTTCAGGGTTCAATGAGCAGCACATACAGTCAACAACACAATTAAGACTGCTGCTAGAAACGGTTGTTCACAAAATTTACCATCGTTTTCGCACATACACCACGCAAATAGAACCATAGAATGATTTCTGCAGCTTTGCTCAAATTGAGAACAGGAAATTATTGGGTTATAGTAATAATAGTTGGTTAGCATTAATTTCAACACTTGGAAGAGTTCTTGCTCTTTTTGAAGGACTAAGGTTCTATTTACTTTGTCAGAAAAACTCCATTGATAATAAAATCCTTTATTTAATCCCACTGGTAAAAGCTGCTTTCTTTTTCTCTACAACCAAGCAACCAGTTTCCACAAGACAGTTCTCCGGGTAGGAGGTGAGTTTACAACGGATGTTGAACTAGCAAACGCTCTTTCCAAGTTGAAAGAAAATATAACTCAGGGAAAGGAGAACACTTTTATCCCACATGTTGCAAAATGTGCTTTGTGTGAATTAGAAGATGAAAGTGAGGTGAAAGTAGAGGATTTCTGAAAAGTAGTATTTGATTTCTATGGTTCATGTATTGAGTATGTAACAGTCTGGAATGAGAGATTTTAAGTGAATGCGAAATGTATATGGATCTTGCTTAACAACATTCCAAAATGGAGTGATGTTGAAAAACGTTTGTCAGTCATTAGCTATGCATCTGCTGAATCAACAAATATTGATGGTGTACCATTTTCAGTGATTTTGTTTGTTAAGCAATTTGCTATTGCAGGCAGGATTGCTTAGTGGAGTAATGAGAAAAAAAATGATTTAAGATGGATAGAAATGTTCCAGTATTTCTCCCCTCAAAAGTTATCATTCAGCAACTTATCTAAGATAGTACAATTTGGTTTATCACTGCCACGTACTAATGCAATTATAGGGAGAGATTTTGCAAACATGAACAAAATATTGATATGGACATCAGAAAAAACTCAACTGAAAGTTGAAACGCTGAAAGCAATGTTGCTTATCAAACTAAATTTCAAATACACAATTACTTGAAGCAGACTGAGGAACCTAAAGAAAATTCATTCTTCAGAAAAATATGTCCAATAACAGTGTTATGAGTTATATAATATGATAATTGTTTTGTGTTTATATTTATAGTACTAGTATGTTATACATAGTATTATTTTGTATATTGTAATAACATTGCGTTTGTCATAAAAAATACATTGAGTAGCCTAATTTAAAAAGCTCGGTTGAGAAGTGTCACTTTTTCAGCTTCAGAAAATATGATCACATTACCTATAATGTCATGGTTATTTTCCCCAAATGCCCCCACTTCTCCATTCTAAGGTATATAAGTAAATGCGTGATTTTTAATCACTAACAAGTAAACTGGTTTTCAAGATACCTGTTTAGTAAAACAGTGTGCTTATGAACATAATTTGACACTGCTATAGGAATGCTAAATAAGGATCGCTATAACTTAGCATCCAGTTCCTGCAGGTGAGGCACAGAAAAAGGAGGGCTTATCATCTACATTAAAAAGGGATAGTAATATAAAAGTATTGATACCCACAGATTTTGAACAATTTAGCGTTTTGAAACTTTTGCTGCAGAGGTAAATATTCAAGGAAAGTTAATATAATTAGTGACAATATACTGGGATTCATCTGGTAATTTTGACTCATATATTATTAAACTTCTTAACTCCGAAGCAGAGCGACGTAATACTAAGTCAAGATATAAATTTCCGTTTTTAAAAGCATATCTGTTCTGAGGTTATACTGGAGTCCCTTGCCCTTTCATACAGTCTAACTCTCGCCATACAATTTGCAACAAGATTTATGGGTATCAGCAGCAATACACTCGACAACATTTTGGTGGATGCACTGAGACTGCAAGTTCATATTGTAATTCCTGTAGTTATTGGTCTCTCAGGCATCAGTAGTTAGCTACTGAGATTATCAGAGTACATACTCGTAGATGGAACTGGCAAACTACATGGGAAATAAATGATAAAGGAATTGACGGAAGTCAAGAAATATTTGTCAAATACTGCAAAGACGTAAACAGCAAGACTAGTGTTAATGAACAACGTAATGTATTGTGTACTATAATCATTGTTTTAGGGTCACCAATCTTCTAGCTGGTTACATTCGGGCTGCTATAAACATGTCTCATGTGACAACCTCTTCATTTCAAAAAATGGTTCAAATGGCTCTGAGCACTATGGGACTCAACTTCTGAGGTCATTAGTCCCCTAGAACATAGAATAGTTAAACCTAACTAACCTAAGGACATCACACACATCCATGTCCGAGGCAGGATTCGAACCTGCGACCGTAGCAGTCTTGCGGTTCCAGACTGCAGCACCTAGAACCGCACGGCCACTTCGGCCGGCTCTTCATTTCATAATGACATTTGCACCCTACGTTCTCAATCGTCTGTTGAATGTTTCCCAATGTCTGTCTTCCCTTACAGTCTTTACATTCTGCAGGTCCCCCCAGTACCATGGAAGCTATGTCCTGATCCTATAATTATGTACCCTGTTCTTGTCAGTGTTTTCACATGTTCCTTCTTTCTTCAATTGTAGTATAGATATATCTAAGTACCGTGACAACAGCGTGTTTAAACGTCTCTGGGAAATTACAGCTTGGAAAAGCACTCTCATATTAGTAATGCACTATATTATATAGTTTAGCATCATTTGAGTATGGCTACTGATTTCATAATAACCACCTGAAAATTTATTTTTAAAAGAGTTGTAACACTGAAAACTTTTATTTGGAGATTCAGGATGAAGTTGAATTTTATCAAACTTATTTTGGAATCCTTTTCTTAGACACTGTAAACTATCTACTAAGAGAGAGCTGAAACCTAAATATTTCGTGAAATCTTCTCGGGTGATCAGCCGAGTAAAGGCGTCGTCTTCTCGCAACGTTTCGAAGGGTTTCGTACCCATCATCTTCAAGCTTGAAGATGATGGGTACGAAACCCTTCGAAACGTTGCGAGAAGACGACGCCTTTACTCGGCTGATCACCCGAGAAGATTTCACGAATGGAA
Source organism: Schistocerca nitens (assembly GCF_023898315.1). NCBI lineage: Eukaryota > Metazoa > Arthropoda > Insecta > Orthoptera > Acrididae > Schistocerca > Schistocerca nitens. The sequence continues at coordinate 147,946,594 of NC_064618.1, forward strand.
TACGCCGAGAAAGTCTCAAATCACATTTACCTAAATATTTGTTCCCGGGAGAAAAAAAAATTAAATTTCTTTACAACAATTAGCTATCTTTCATCAGTTTATTATTGACTACCTTTAAAAATTTCTTCATATTCCGAATTCATTTTTATCTTATTTTTTATTATGCCCGAATAGTTCTTATGTTGTTGCTGGAGGACCTTATATTTTCTTGGATGTACTTCTATTTTAATGCTCTGGCGACTTTGCTTAAAATTTTACAATGAAGTTATCATGTGATTCGACCCTGTCATCATCTGTGACACTTGATGCAAAGCAGTCTTCTCTCCGTTTTGTATGATATTGTGATTACGGTTGTAACCCAGAGGTTAGGTTCATTTAATCGGCTTCCACTGATCAATTTCTTATGAAAAAGTGTTCAAAGTAGTCTACGAACTAACAGCAGGAAAGTACGAGAGCAACTGCCAATCAGCTTAACAGCAATATCATCCAAGTTGCTAAAATGAATATTGTACAGAAGAAGGTAAATAAATTGAGGATCTGTTAGATGAGGATTAGTTTGACTTCAACAAAGATAAAGGCACCAAAGAGGCAGTTCTCACATTGCTCTCGATGACGAAAGCAGGACTTGTGAAAAATTAATTCACGTTCGGAGGAATTGACCAACTAGAAAAAACGTTCGACAATGTAAAATGGCGAAAGATGTTCGAAATTCTCAGAAAAATTGGTATCACCTGTAGAAAAGGACGGATAACATCATTATCACCATCATCATTATCTTCATCTTCTCTTCAGCTATTAGGCAGGAATTGCCTCTTACGGTACCCATCTCTGTCGGTGTCTTCCTCTGTCTCTTCTCCCATGGCACTCACAATTTCTTGCCTTTAAGGGAAGTCTCTCACTCTGCATTCTTTGTAGATGTTCGTTCCATTTTCTTATGTAATCTCGAATTTTATCACTGAGGCTAAAGATTTGCAGTTTTTTTCTAATATCTTGATTTCTTAGCCTGTCTTCTCTTGTGAAACCTTTAACATCTCTAAGGAATTTCATTTCTTGTGCCTGAATAGGGCTTTCTTGCTTCTTGGTAAACACCCAGGTTTCACTTCCATAGAGCAGTGTGGGAACTACATTTTTGGTAAAATTTAATATGAGTGTCTTTCCTGATTTTGTTTTTTTAGGTTTCTGTTAATTGTGCCACATACCTGGTTGAATTTACTAAGCTTAATTTCAATATCTCAGCTGTAGCTATATTTCATTTCACATCTGAGGTAATTGAAATGGTTTACTTGCTCTAAAATCTTCTAATCTATCACTATTTTGTTTCTGATTGATTCTTTCCCAATGAAGGCCATTGTCTTAGTTTTTTATTTTGAAATTTCCAAGTTAAATTTTGCACTTATTTGTTTTAGCAAGTAGATTCCTCTCTGAAGGTCATCTTCCTTCTCTGTTAGGATCACTGTATCATCAGCATATAGAAAAGTATTTAAAAAAAAGTTCCTGTATAGGTAGATGCCTTTCTGAATTTCTGGTTTCCGTATATGTATTATTTCATTAATGTAGATGTTGAACAAAGTTGAAGAGATGCAGCAGCCTTGTCGTACCCCTTTGTTAGTTGGTATCTCATTAGTTGTTTTACCATTGAGATCTAGAGTATTTGTGTCTTGATATAAACTTTTTATCGCATTTAGTAGATGCTTTGGGTATCTTAGATCCATCATTACTTTCCGAAGTTTCTGTCTACTGACTTATCAAAAGCTTTCTTAAAGTCAATGAAAGCAATGTGTGTTTCTTTATTATACTCTCTCCATTTTTCTATTATTTGCTGTAGAATAAAAACTGCATCTATTGTGGAGCGTCCTTTCCTAAAACCCATTTATTCCTGATCCAGTACTGCTTCTGAAATGTTTTTGGGTCTTGTATTTAAAATCTTAGCATACACCTTGCTGAGTCCAGTAAACTTATTCCTCTGTAATTACTTCATAAGCTTTTATCTCCTTTTTTTAAAAATTGATATCACTCTAGCTGTTTTCCAGGGGGAATACTCTTCGTTGAAGAGATATAGCAGTCGTTGGTGTTCCATCATTCCTCTATATTTTAATAATTCAGCATTGATGCCGTCTTTCCCTGTTGCTTTTCTATTCTTAAGTGATGTTCAGATGTTAATTCGTCAGACTGTATTTCATGTAATCCTTTCTCGTCTAGTTGTTGAATTTCAGTTTCTTGTGCTGTATGATCGTACCACAATTCGCTGTAATGATTTATCCACGGTTCTTCTTCAATACTATTTATTTGTATCTTCTCTCTTTCTGTTTTGTTTAAGGTTTTTAAAACCTTATAAGCCATTTGTTGTCTTCTGTGGATATCATGTTTGATATTAGAAATAAACCTATCCCACTGTTACTGATGTGCTTTCTTTACTATGCATTTTGCGTTATTTCTTTTCTCCTTATAGTATTGTTTGTTCTAAATAGTGGAGCTGCTTAAGTATTTTATATATGCATCCTGTTTTTCTTTGACAGCTTACATCGGATAACATACGATATATATAACAACCAAGAAGAAACAATGAAAATGGAATACAAATGTTGAAATGTTAGCATAAAAAAGAACAGAGATGCAGCTCTTTACCTCAACTGTACCACCTCTGTAGTGGGGAAACAATGACGGAAATAAAAAAAAATCAGGATTAAAATTTAGGGTGGAAGAGTACCAATGATAAGACCCTCTGGTGACATTGCTATTCTGTGAGGAAACAAGGAGAATTATGGGACATATTAAATGAAATTGACAGTCCTTTGCGCATAGAATATATATTGAGAATAAACCTAAGAAAGACGAAAGTAATGAAGAGTATCAGAAATTGAGGACTAGACTACGAATTAGTCGAAATTAAGGGATTCTGATGTCTTCCAAGACATAACACATGATGGACGAAGCAAGAAGGACATTAAAAGCAAGCTAGCATGGGCAAAGAGAGATTCATGGCCACAAGAAGACTACTAGTATTCTACACAGGCAATAACTTGAGCAAGAAGTTCCTGAGAATGTACGTTTTGAGCACAGCATCGTATGGTAGTGGAACGTAGACTGTTGGAAAACTGGAAAAGAAGAAAATCGAAGTAGTTGTGATATGATGGTATAGAAAGATGTTGGAAATTAGGTGGAGAGATAAGATAAGGAATGAGGTAGATATACTAAACAACCGCTTCACTGACAGTATTTTCAAAACGTTTCGATAAGGTCGTGTACAATAGACCATATAAATATAAGGAATAATATAAGAAAACATGTTCAATAGCAAACGTTTGTACAGTGACGAAAAAAAAATCGCAGCGCCATGAATGAGTTGTGCGACGTAAACGAAAGTTGGTAGGCCTGTTTCCACATTATTCAAATTCCGCACCAGTTGCATAAGAGTGGCGCTAGTACCACCATTATTAGGATGCAAATAAGGTTTGCTTTAAACACGGTCGTGAGCGTTAGTCACTTGTGAGACTGGACGTGGTGAGTGGACGTTAGTCAAGAATATATACTTATATGGATATGGTGTCTGTTCTTTCGGAAATGTCCGAAAGAACAGACGCTATATCGATATAAGTATATAGTTCTGGCAATACCGGCAATGACCTTCCTCTTCTGTGCAGATGCACCATATTACCCGAACTCTTACGGGACTTGGTAAAAATGTCTTCCACGAGTGATGAGTATGTTGGGTAGGGACACTACGCATGTAGTGTGTGGACCTGTAAGGTGAGAATTTTTGTCTCGCGCGAGGCGTGCGCGAGATAGTCCCTGCAGTCGCGCACTATCCTCTGTGCCCTCTGCGGCCCAGTTCCGCTTGGGACGCGACAGCGATCGAACGTGTCGGTACTTCCGCGTAGTCGTAGCGCCGCAAGCCGTGTTTATAGAAATTCTTGGATTGTGACCTGTGATATTCTCAGTGCTTCTTCACTACCGTCGTACACACGCTTCTTAATTCACTCACAGCGGTCCCGACCGCGCATATAGTGCAGTTTTGGCTCCCAGTGTACCCCGTAAGATACCCTGTGTTTTGCATTTGAGAAATCTTCCAGGAATGTGCAACCGAGTTCTCTAGGAATCCATGACTGGATAGTAGATATTATTGGCATCACTTCCGACCAGGTCCACACAGCATATTATGACATGGCGGAATACTGTTTCTTTCTGAAGTTTTTAGACCAGATACAACTGGAGAAAATTTTGATGAATACTGGTGGGAAAGCAGAGTTCCGACATCGTGATCAGTCGATGAGTACAGTTTCAATAACTAACGCTGACATTGACTATAAACAAGTGCGATTGTTCAATTTGCCACCTGAGGTTGAGAACTGTTTTCTTAGAGATGTCCTCGCCAAATACGGTGACATCCGACAGATTAGAAACGAAAAATGGTCGAGCCGTCACAAACTCCAATGTTATAGTGGAGTTCGTTCAGTTGACATGGCTGTTAAAGTCCTATATAACGGTTTGTCCTATATAACGGTTTGTGGTTATAAGGTTCATGTCATTTACGATGGACAAGTAGGCACTTGTTTTATCTGTAACACGAGTGGCAATTTACGAGATGATCGCCCACGGCGCGTTGTCGTACTGCGATAAAATCTGCAACAACGACAGGGATTAACATTGGCTGATGCCCTAACTCAAAATCAGACGCCTTTTTGATTGACTCCCAACCAAGTGCATCTGTGTCAGACGACAACGATCTCGGTAACGGCACCTTCCCACCCTTACCTCATAAACCCGTGGCTACTCACCCCTAGCCGCCGGTGTTGCAGTATCTGTCGGTAACAAACGACGCCGTACTAGTGACGGTAGTGGCTCGTTGGCCAGGTCGTAAAAAATCAAATCGATGACGCGGAGTCACGGGCCCCCACACAGGACACGCATATGTCGGATGGCTCATTGTCAGTTACGACCTGCCAAATTCACATTCAACCGCCCGACGCAGAAACTGTCAATACGAGTGCAGTCGAGTGTTTACAGCAATCCGTTCCGATGCCTCTTCTCGACTCACCACAGGTGGTCAACACACAAGAGGCGGCAGTCAGTCAACTGCAAATCGTAAACACAGAGGATGATGCACGCGGTGTAGAACATAACATAAACAGCCGCCACCTCGGAACTGCTTCCAAACAACGCGAGGAACCGGAAAGTTGTATACAAGCAGTCAGTGCGGCTCCAAACAAACGCAGTGAGCCTACTGAAGCCGCGTATTCGGATTTGCCGTCACCCGTTCCGAAGCAAGGACTGTCACATACTGCTTACAGCCATGACTAGCCGACTCCGCCGTCTTCTTCGGACAACTGTGTGACGGCAAAATAAAGTTAAACCAAATGACTCCGTGGCTGTAAGTAAGTCACAAAGTAAAGTCAGCGCAAAACCTGGTACAAAACCTGCGGATGTAGGTTCGGAGTCCGATGGTGCTTCCTACGCTTCCCAACACCCACACCTCTCTGACGATTATGAATCAAGCTTATAAGTTTTTGTCCCTGAACATTAATAGAGTTAGGACAGATTTAAAATTAGCAATGCTACGGCAGTTTATCTACGAGTCCGAAGCTGATATAGTTCTGTTACAGGAAGTGTCTATCTTAAGTTTTCATGTATCAGGATTTGCAACAATCGTAAACACCGCGGTGGACGGGGGTACAGGTACGGCCATTCTATCACGAGACGGAATCACAGTGAGCAATATCGAAATATTGGACTCCGGTAGAGACATAGCTTGCCACGTTTTTGACGTCACCCTCGTCAATATCTATGCTCCATCTGGAACGACTCTAAAATCAGAAAGAACTAACTTCTTTAAACAACACATCATCTACTTGTTACGCCGCAACCCAACCCAGTTGATAATTAGTGGTGATTTTAATTGTGTGATCCACAGGAAAGATCAATCGCCAAACTTTAATTACTGTAGGGAACTACATGATCTGGTGCGTCACCTGCAGCTGAAGGATGCGTGGGAACTAAAATTTCCTACCCTGGTAAAATACACGTACCTGACCGCCACCGCATGTAGCCGTCTAAACCGTTTGTACATCTCTGAGAACATTTGCCTACATGTTCTGGACGCCGATGTCATTCCGGCTAGTTTCTCCGACCACTGCGCCCTCTGTGTCACGATAAATCTGGCCAAACAGCTTACTAAATGGCATAAGATTCCGTGGATCCTAAATGTTTCTATTCTCGCCGATGCCGCGCTACAAGATGTCATCTCCACGACATGGGCGGATTGTCTCAAGCAATGCTGCAGATATCCGAGGAAGATAGCCTGGTGGAATGTTGTGGTCAAACGGAAAATGCGATTATAATTAAAACACTACAGCTGGCAACGGGCGCAAAATGTCAAACGCACGATTGATTTTTGCCAGACAGTTCAGCTGACGACCATCAAACAAATAAAGGCGAAGCTAACAGGCATAAAGCGAACGCAGCTTGAAGGACTGAAGATCAGATCTAAAGCAAAATCGCTTCAAGAGGACGAACTTGCATCGCTGTAACACCTCATAAAACATCGCGCCAATCGCAAGCGAGCTTGTATCGGGGAGCTGGACACAGCTGATGGACTCCATTTGACCCGACAGAGTGATATTCTTACTGCAGTTAAACGGTACTTCACGGACCTGTACTCGCAATGTGATACATATGGTGATGACGGCGGCGATATCGTGCGTGCTCTGCCCACCGTAGTCACGCCTGCGGAGAACTCGGCGGTCGGACACGATTTTGCTCCAGACGAAGTCCTTGAACTGATTTCTGGCTCGCCATCGAAGAGTATGGTTTTGGCGCATCGTATTGCATCTGCAGCAGCAATTTGAGCAGCACTTGGCACCACAGTGACAACGAATTGTTACAAAACAGTTACTTGGACAGCTCCAAGCCAGACCCCTGTAGCGTGCATTTCACTGAGCCAAAACCATCACCATTTGCAACTTCAGTGGTGTCAAACGAGAGCACGTTGGAGAGCAAGGTGGAGGTTGTTGTGTTTTCCGATGAAAGCTGATTGCCTCAGTGGTAGTGATGACCATGTGTTGGTTAGAAGGAGGATAATTGATGGTATGCGACTAACGTATCTGTATGCTAGATACACTGGACCTACATCTGGAGATATATTCTGGGGTGTGATTTCGTATGCCACCAAGAGCACTCTCGTGGTTACCTCACGTACCCCGGCTGCAATTTTGTACGTTAGTCTGATGATTCGACGTATTGTGCTGACATTCATGAACAGCATTCCAACGGGATGTTTTCCAACAGGATAAGGCTCGCCCACATACCGCTGCTGTAGCTCAAAATGCTCTATAGAGTGTCGACTTGTTGCCTTAGCCTGCTTGATCACCAAATCTGTCCCCAATCGAGCACATATGGGAGATCATCGGACAACCTCTCCAGCGTCATTCACAAACAGCATTAACTGTCCTTGTATTGACCGACCAAGTGCCACAGGCATGGAACTCCATCCCACAAACTGACATCCAGCACCTGTACAACACAATGCATGCACATTTGCTTACTTGCATTCAACATTCTGGCAGTTACACCGGTTATTTATGCACCGGTATTCCACATTTGCAATGGCTTTCCTCACGCATACGTTAACCTGTGATCTTGTAAAGTTAATCACTTAGATATGTTACCTAGGCAAATGTATTCCCAGAATTTCATTACTCTATATTAACTATTTTTTGGTGCTGCGATGTTTTTTCCCGTCAGTGTATACCAAACTGAGCTGTCAGCTGAAGAGTTTGACAGATTATATACTAGATTCAATAGACCAGAAACTGCTACCATTAGGAATGTTTTATATCTTGGCTGAGGTATTTTACTGTGTGAAACCTTGCACCCACAAGCAAAAAATAAAGTTCCTGAATAGTAGACATAGAATGTATAAAGGCACATTTGCATGCCGAGCGTGAGTTTCCGCGGAAACGCGAAATATTAATTAAATAAATAATCAGTGACTAATAAATAAAGCCTATGGCACACAACTGCAGCGCTGTGTCGCTGATAAAGACAAAAGAATAATTACGTTACTCTTATGTTTTTTTTAAGAGAGGGGAGAGCTCAGGTAGAAGTGGTGCGAGAAGCACGTATTTTATTTTATTGTCTGGCACACCGCCATATTTTCATGTTATAGAAGAATACTGCGAGTTGCAACCACACTAGGCACTCGATTCTGTAATGAATTTATATTTATAAAAGTAAGTAGGATTATGAACTGTAGGCTATTTCATTGAATATATCTGATTTAACTAACTGTGTAACTTTTTTATGTTTAGTAGACAATCACCTCTGTACGACGTATTGGCATGGCTGGCAAATCATTGTAATATTGAGATTAGATCATGAGTCCGTACCTACCGCAGCAGTCTTTGGAAACGATTTAATTACGAAGTCCGATTATTTCAGTTTTATTTCACGGTCAACTACGAGTTACATTGCCTTTTCCAAATAGCCATTGTCAAGCGTCTGATACCGAATAATTAAACGTCCACGTTCCAGATAAGCAAATACCAATTACAACCAATCATCATACATACAGAATAATTAATCATTAATATTTTATTCCATTTTATTTTTATTTATTTTATATTGGCGACTGCGTGTCGGACTCGTTATTTTGTCATTTGTTACATTGTTCTTTTTGTTTCATGTCAAAAATCAACTTTCTGGACCTGGACGTGAATGTATGAGAGATAATGAAAATCTGAAGATATTTTCCAATTCTAAAGTTTTGCCGGAAGACGCAATGAAGCTTCCAGCAAAATAAGGTAAGACGCAGCATCTTTGCATTAGCAGGCTTGACCAGACGTATAATTCAGTGTATTAGCTTTTCAGTAAATTCTGTAGTGTTTCTTTCGCGCATAACAGTTTTCAGTAACAAATTTCATTCCTAGTACTTTTCCCTAAACAATAACGTATCCAACAATACCAATACACGAGTGTACAATATGGCCGACTTCTGTACGATATGATGTAACATGGCCAGCAGCCATTACCAATAATCTCAAATTCAGTTTATATTTTTAAATTAACGGGACAGCCATTGTTGCTACGAGCGATTCATGCTCAACTGCATTTCATTTTAAAATCAGTGTCAAATATTTTCTTGAAACATAAATCACGTGTGGCATGGTAATGACTAGAAATCAATACGCAAAAATGGAACAGCAAAGACGTACTATTCAGACACAATCCGACTCGGACGAGAGACAAATGTTAGAAAATGACTTTACGACAGCAACCGGTAGTGACGATTTATCAAACATTGACGCAAGTGTTGACGGAAATTTTGACAGTAGACCGTCCACCACAAAAATTTCAAAGTCTCAGTCAGAGCCCATGTTAATGCATGACGTCACGTCTAATGACGCGGCGGGGGCACAGACGTTGCAAACGGTAAACATTGCCGACATGTTACAAATGATAATGAAACAGAACGCCGAAAACATGGCAACCTTACAGACACAAAATGACGAAATTAAATCTGACCTCATAGCACTCAAGACGAGTAATGACACTTTATGTAAACGTGTGGAACTTATAGACGCCACACTGACCAAACAGATGACTGAACTCAGTACTAAATTTTCCCAGCTTAATACGACACAAGAAAAGACTACAACTGACGTAGCACTTTTACAGACACAAGTAAAAAATCTTAATGTCACGTGTGAAGTTCTTACTGAACAAATTCAAACATATCCTTCAGTACACGACAACCTTGAAAAACGAATTACTGACGTACAGAATAAATTTGACAATGTTGAACAACACCTGACTGACATCTTACAATCTGATGCTACAGCTCATTTTCAAAACATTAATAAAGAATTTCATGATTGGGTAGTGAACAAAGACAAACATTTTGATAGATGCCTACGTGAAAATTTACCAACAATTGTGCACGACTCCGTAGCGCAATACATTACTAATAACAAACAGCTGATCAGTGACGCAGTACAATCCGTCACTGGACCAATGACACAATTCACCGATCGACCACAGTCTGAATGTAACGAAAATATCAGTCAAAATGTACAGTTCAGGAACCAATATACATTCGAGTATGACACACACATACCGCACACGACAAACACACAAGAACAAAACACACCACGACTACAACACATACCACGATGTACAAACACAAACACAAGCTATTATCATGGTAAACCACAGCAACATTATTGTAATTACTCGCCAGCTGAACATTGCAGTAATTACAGTGGAACAAATCCATATCACAATGCGAAGGAAGAAGAAAGCTTAATGAAACACAGGCAATTTCAGATTTTTATCCCAGAAAAACGAACCATTCATCCGGTGATTTTTCTTAAATCTTTTAGTAACGCATTTCCACGCACTTGGAGTGACCGGAAAAAGATTTCATATATTGTCGGTTACATCCAAGGCGATGCAGCTGTCTGGGCATACAGTCAAGCTGACGTATGTACCACGTACAGTGAGTTTGAGCGTGCTTTTCTGAACAAATTCTGGTCGCAATCCGTCCAGGAGCGACTCAGAAGACAAATTCTAGAACCTGAAACTTTTAACAGTAAAAATGGCAACTTACGAAGATATTTTGAAAAATACTTGAACATGGGACACTTTTTAGACGAACCAGTCGCAACACGCGATATACTCCGTGCGTTGAAGGCCAAATTGCCTTTCAACATTAAAGAAAAACTCCTACATATCCCGGATGACGATTCAGATTATTTTTTAACAGCTTTAGATTCGGTTGACATGTTACTTGAAGATCAGCGCTTCGCGCGGCAAAACAGCAGCCACAATGTTTACACTAGTGGAATGCAAAACATGCAGGCTTGCCAACTCAATTCTGGCGCGCCCACAGTTGGATACGCGGTACAACAAAAACAGCAAACTCACATGCTGTCTCAATACGGAAATCAAAATCAACACGCGTATTCCAATACAAACAATAGTTACAACAGTAATAACACTTCATGCGGCAATCCATACAAAAGGCACCGCGGTAATAACTACAGCGGTAACAACGGATACATAGGCAACAACAAAAACACAAACAGAAACAGAAATAATAATAATAACTACGAGCCAAGACAGCGTCAAGGCTGGACTCGTAACGATCAGTACTTTCATTCAAACACTGCTTTAACACAGCAGCCACCAGGACAAAATTGGAGCATACCTTATGACCGACAGGTAAGTTATAATGCGCAACAGCAACAACAACCGCAAAAGTTTGGAGATCACAATAGGCAATATCCGAATGTGAATATAATAGAAATGACACCTGACACACAACCTCAATCTGTGTCAGTACCTAGTACAAATGCTAATCCAACAAACTAGAAACAGTCACTTCTATGCCCCAGGTCGTGGCTGAGGAATTCTTGGGGGGCGACTTCAATGTTAATCAGTTATTTGGCACCACAGTTGAACATCAGAATAATGATATGCCGAATAATTCTAAACAAAAATTACCTGTTTTATTTATAAGATACAACCACAATAACAATATATCAGATGAACTTTTACAAGACAGTACACAATGTCGTTCAAACACAAATGAAATTGTTTTAGCATCTACCACTGGTGTAGTAGGTGGGATTCCAACTACTATTATTCTAGATACAGGTGCAGCTGTGAGCGTTTTGTCTTTTAATTTCTATAAAAAGATGTGTGAATTGGAACCTGTGCCTGAGTTTCCTGCCCAAAACTGTAAAATAACTACTGCACTAGGTAATAAGTCATGTAGGGTTACGAAGCAAGTTTTTGTAAACATTAAAATAGGTAATGGAACCGTACAATGGCCATTCCTGGTTGTACAAAACCTTGTGACAAATTGCATATTAGGAATAGATATTATGAGCGAGAAGGACTGCATTATAGACTTCTCCAAAGGTAAATGTATTTTAAATGATAGAGGCAGTGTAATTATTATTGATTTGGACAGGAGAACTCTAAAGCATGACAAACACTGTACAGGGTACAAGGTTCAGTTAGTACTTGACAATGACATTCAAGACACGCACACACACTCATTTGACACAGAGCTAATGGACTTGAAAACATTGCTTGATCATAAGATAAATGAAGCTACAGCTCTCAGTGCACATGAACGTATAAAACTACAGGAAGTGTTATCCAAATATTTACAAGTTTTTGCCAAACGAATAGGTGTTATCAACACGTATGCGTACAAGATTGAAGTTAAGCCTCACAAGATCTTCTACCACAAGACATATAACGTACCGTTATCTCAACGACCTGCTGTGTGGCAAGAATTAAAACAAATGTTAGACTGGAAGGTCATTGAACCATCCACCTCACCTTACTGTAGTCCTCTACTTGTTGTCAAAAAATCAAATGGAAGCATCAGGTTAGTGTTAGACGCACGAGCAATTAATGAAATAATTTTACCAGTTCACACAAAACCCGAAAATTTAGAAGAGCAATTACAGAAATTTCTAGATGCAAGGTATTTTTCCACAATAGATCTCGCTAATTCATTTTGGCAGGTGAGTATCACTCCTGATTCTCGGAAATATACTGCATTTATGTTCGGGGGGCGAACCTATCAGTTTTGTGTTCTACCTTTCGGACTGAATGTCAGTTCTGGGGTATTCATTACAGCCCTGGATACCGTGCTTGGCGATGATTTAGTTGAGACAGTCACACACTATGTTGATGATATACTGATAGCTACACAGTCTTGGAATGAACACGTTGACACACTTCAAAGAATTTTAGAAAAATTTGCACAAGCTGGAGTCACAGCCAATCTTAGAAAATCAAAGTTTGGTTGCAGTGAGATAAAATATTTAGGACATATCATTAATTCACAGGGCATACGTCCTGATCCCAGTAAATTAGATGCTATCAGAAACTTTCCTAGTCCTCGAACTAAAAAGCAGTTAAAATCATTCCTTGGGCTATGTTCATTTTTCAGACTTTTTTGCCACAACCACTTTTGAACAGTAAACATCTGCTAAATCTACTCAGAAAGAATCAAGTTTGGATCTGGTCGGAACAGTGCCAGAATGACTTTAATACAATTAAACATGCTTTAGTGAATGCAAACTTATTGAGCCATCCAGATTTCAATTTAGATTTTTGTATGACTTGTGACGCTTCACGTACTGGTTTGGGATGTTGCTTATTTCAAGTTGTAAAGAATAAAGATAAGGAACAGATAAGAATTATTGGGTTTGCGAGTCGTACTCTATCTGAATGTGAGCGTACATACTCCACTACTGAGTTAGAAACACTTTCCATAGTATGGGCATTCAAGAAATTCAATTATTATTTATTTGGAAAACATACAGTAATTTATACCGACCACTAGGCCCTGACGTTTTTGTTAACTTGTAAACTTGTACATCCTAGACTATCACGATGGGCAGTTACACTTCAGAACTACTCTTTTGAAATTAAGTACATAAAAGGTAAGGACAACACCATTGCCGACGCTTTGTCTAGACTTTCACAAGGTATGAATGAAACCAACAGTCACTTAGAAAATATAAATGACTACAGGATTCTCTTAATGCAAGACAAGCAGTATCACCAATATTATATTGATATGTGCAGAAACATGGCTAAATTACAAAAATCTGATCCTCACTGGTATAAGATAATAACATTACTGGTAGAAAAACACAATCATCCTTTGACTAAGTATTACAAGTTACACAATGATGTGTTATTTTATCGCCGACATTCAAATGCTACTAACTGGTGTGTATGCATTCCCAAAGAGTCTGAATGTAATCTAATTTGGCACACACACTTAGTTTGGGGTCATTATGGGACGAAGAAGTGTTTAGCAAAGCTCAGCACATACTGTTATTTTAGCAATATGAGAAGAAAAATTTACAGGGAACTGAAAACATGTGTCATATGTCAAAAATCAAAACCTCAGAATTTATCCACAAAGACAGATCTACATTCTATTTTACCCAGTAAACCCCTGGAAATTCTGTGTACTGACATCAGTGGACCGCATCCAGCAAGCACTGGAGGCGTCAAATATATCTTGGCTTTTTACGATATATTTTCTAAACATGTAAAACTTTATGCTTTAAAATCCGCCACTGCAAGTGCTATAATACGAAGATTCTCAAGTGATTACCTGACGCACGTGGGAAAACCTAAAGCAATTCTGTCAGATAATGCAGCATACTACTCTGGGTACAAATGGAGAAATTTCTTGAAGGACAATAACATTAAAAGTATATCTATTTCAAAGTTTAGTCCACAATGTAACGCGACTGAGAGACTTTTCCGAGAATTAAACCGATTCATGAGGACCTATATTTCATCAAAACATACTAATTGGGTGTCCTACCTAAGTCTTTTCGAAGACGTACACAATAACTTAAATATTTACGATACAAATTACACACCTAACGAGATCATGTTCAATTGCAAACAGAACGATCAGTGGATAGAACCATTACCTAAGTTGTCAGACAAGGAAATCACACCTGAACAGAAAATAAAAGAAGTTTTGACTACGCTGACACATCACGCACAGATACGAAACAAACATCACAGAAACATAATAAAAAGAAAACAAAAATTCGAGGTAGGAATGCTTGTACTACTTCGTACTCATCATAAATCTGTAGCACTCAAACGACGCAACGCTAAGTGGCGTCTGCTATATGAAGGACCTTATATAATTGTTAACATACCGCATCCTGGTGCGTATTTGTTACAACATCGTAGAACTAACAAAATTATTGGGCTATACGCACACCGAGATCTTAGAGCATTTCATGCGGAATAATGTCAAAGTCACATCCATCAAAACATTGCTAAGCAACTCCAAAAAACTCTGTTGCTACAACACAGATAGTAAGTAGTATAGAAATTTTCATTTCAGCGGTTCCAGTGACGCAGTTGAAGGCAGAAGAACTCTTCTTTCAGCGCGCGCCACCACCTGGAAGACGGAATATTAAAATAAAATTTATGTTTACGTACCAGTGAATGATATATTAATTTTTTCACGGAACATTTGTGACTGTAGGTATCACTGACTTGGTGTGACACCTGACGAACCGACAGACGTCATCTGTGAAGCGAACTTTTACTTTGAGAAATAGATTAGACGCACATCTCTCAACACGAAAATCATCTATCAGTAGTCAAGGCCACACAGACACTATACACACACGCACAAAACGCGAGGAATCAAACATTTTCTCTCTTACTATTTTGAATATTTATTGAGTAGTGAAAATGCCTGGTCTTGCCTACTGATGTAATGAATGTTGTGTCTAACCTATCTTAATTTCAGATGACATCACAAAATAAACATCGATAAAATCCCAGCAAAACCCTTAAAGAGGACGTAATTATCTGCAATTCATGTAATCAAATGTGACACAATGTAATAACCCATAGCTATGTAATAATGATGTAAACATGTTTATGTGCAACTGTATTATGTTTATGCTAAGAAAATATGTGACGTGTGTATGTATGATTACTTATATTTTTTTTTCTTCTCTTTCAATGATGTATAATGTAACTGTTACTATGTAAAAGAAATTTGAACAAAACGAGTGCCAAAAGGACATTGCATAGTGAACCATTGTTCACGGACATTAATGAACATTACTAACTCTGCAACTACGCAGAAACCTATGTGAAAGAAACTGTTAATGACATTCATTATGCATCGTACCTATGTAAACGCGATGAACCATTTCTTTGATTAATAACTACGAACATTTAGGCGAGCTATATTCAGCAAAAAACTGAAAATGTGAAGTGCATAATTCGTGCATCGTCTTGTGACAATACTACAGTACCTAACTTCAAGATGTTAACTGGATTAAACGAACACAAAGTGCCTGTCCAGAAAACAACACGACGGGTGGAAGAATTTTGGTTGGAACTTCAGGGAATAAAATGTTCTCGAAATGTGACGGACACTCTTACCTGGACTGTCCAAGGATCCACGCCAGCTATGTGCCGTCCGAGGTTCTGCAACCAAGCTTCCACAGAATGTAAAAAACAAACTGCACGAGGACCAATTACTAACGGGTCACGTCAAATCTGTAATAAACAATGCCTTTTTGTCACAACGAACTGCATCACAACGACTATAATGGAAATGGAAATGGACACGCTTATGTTTTAATCACGTTGTTATACAACGATGATACTAACCTGTAAAAAAAATTATTGTGCAGCAGATGAATATGAACTGTAATAACGACACGATGTGAATAGGTCGACGCACCTGAAACATACGGACATTTTTCTTTGAAGTATTTCAAAACAATACTATGTAACTAAGAACATTCAACAATCTGAGTTGTATTGTGATATAACAAATATTGTAAATTTAAAACTAAGTTACCTGTTATAGAATGTAGTCTTCATATGTACTCTTGGTTGAATATTTTCTTTGTGCAACGACTAAAATACGCGCGCACACGAACAATATGAACTGCATTACTGTGCCGCGTGATCTAACTGTATAATATAACGGCACTGCCGGAGTCACACAGACGCTTCTGCGCATGCGCGCACTCTATCTGCCAACATAAGAAATTTTACGGCGCACCCGCGTCATTCAAATTTTGTATATAATGTGTATAATGTGTGTAATGTAAGTCATGTGAATAGTTGTAGATAACTTAGATTTACTTGAGCCTTTGGGTGAATTGCTCGCCTGCAGGTGTGTCCTTTCGCCTCGCAATTCAGGGGGCAATATAAAGGCACATTTGCATGCCGAGCGTGAGTTTCCGCGGAAACGCGAAATATTAATTAAATAAATAATCAGTGACTAATAAATAAAGCCTATGGCACACAACTGCAGCGCTGTGTCGCTGATAAAGACAAAAGAATAGTTACGTTACTCTTATGTTTTTTTAAGAGAGGGGAGAGCTCAGGTAGAAGTGGTGCGAGAAGCACGTATTTTATTTTATTGTCTGGCACACCGCCATGTTTTCATGTTATAGAAGAATACTGCGAGTTGCAACCACACTAGGCACTCGATTCTGTAATGAATTTATATTTATAAAAGTAAGTAGGATTATGAACTGTAGGCTATTTCATTGAATATATCTGATTTAACTAACTGTGTAACTTTTTTATGTTTAGTAGACAATCACCTCTGTACGACGTATTGGCATGGCTGGCAAATCATTGTAATATTGAGATTAGATCATGAGTCCATACCTACCGCAGCAGTCTTTGGAAACGATTTAATTACGAAGTCCGATTATTTCAGTTTTATTTCACGGTCAACTACGAGTTACATTGCCTTTTCCAAATAGCCATTGTCAAGCGTCTGATACCGAATAATTAAACGTCCACGTTCCAGATAAGCAAATACCAATTACAACCAATCATCATACATACAGAATAATTAATCATTAATATTTTATTCCATTTTATTTTTATTTATTTTATAAATGTTCATAATTTTATACATATGACAGAATGCTGGGTGTATCAGTTTCATGTCGATCACATAACAAAAGACACTCCTAATTTTAAAAATCAGATATGGTGTACCAAAAGATTTTATTTTAGGCCCTCTGTTCTTTCTGATACACATAAATTATCTTCCTTTCGCTTGCAGTTTTAGAAACAGCAACAGTTATATGCGTTGTCAGATTTACGATGTTTTGCACTTGCTTCTTCAAAAAATGATGTTTTGGCAACTGTTTCATTGCACAAGTATTTACTAATGTCCTTTGTCATTACTGATATTTGTCTTTTCTCAAAAAATAGTGAATAGCATGAATATAACACTAGGACCAGAAATAATATCTACAAAGTCTTTGAAGATTGGCAGCACACATAGTCAACTACCTGCCAGAGAGCAAAAATGTCATGTAGATAACGTAAGGAGTTTAAGGATGAATGAAAAAAGTTCCTACTGGGCAACTCAGTCTATTCAACTGAGGATTACCTTCACAGAATCCTCCAAAATTCATGTTTTTGATTATTTTATAATTACCATTATTACTGTAAGGCAATAGTCTTTCGCTCTTATGTCATTTGATTGTATCACACTTAAATAAAATATACTTCATCGACTTCTTTGCTCAGCGTCCATGGAATACGATTAACTTTAGGTAACGTTATGTAAAATATTACAACCACCAAAACATTTTGGCATGTTAACATAATCTTGGTAAAACAACATTTTGGATATTTGTACAAAAATTGTTGAAATCAATGACTTGTATTCATACGGTATCACCAATTCAAGCAAGAGAAAGTAGTTATAACATTATCTTTGATTGCTGTAGGAGATTATCGTCTGATGTTGTTCTTTGTGTAGAACCAAACTGGTCCTGTCAAGTCTGCACTTGATATGAAGGCATGGTGGGTTCAAATGGTTCAAATGGCTCTGAGCACTATGGGACTCAACTGCTGAGGTCATTAGTCCCCTAGAACTTAGAACTAGTTAAACCTAACTAACCTAAGGACATCACACACATCCATGCCCGAGGCAGGATTCGAACCTGCGACCGTAGCGGTCTCGCGGTTCCAGACTGCAGCGCCAGAACCGCGTGGCCACTTCGGCCGGCCATGGTGGGTTGCAGCTGATGTTCAATATTTTCTTTTGAAATGTGGCATTCAGTATGGTCACTGCTCAAATATTCATCACAAGTATTAAGAATCTACTGAATCAGTTCACCAGTTTGAATATTTTGGATTTCTGTGACAGATGATTAAGCTTTACCTCATTTTGGTTTGAAGCCAGACATATGTTTATGAGGCTTTGGTGTATTCCTTCATGCTATGCTATGTTGTGTTACTGGCAGTCTGAACAAAGAGCAAATCATATTACCATTTACTTTTATCGTTATCGTTCGCACATACAATTAATATAATTTGTCTGTCCTGACTAGTCCTTTCAACTAAGCTCTGTATTTGATTACGGCGAAAATTTCTCTGAATTCTCTTAACATTTTTCCACATACCTCATAGTTTGGATATGATTAGATTATTGAATTCCCTGCCGTACAGAGAGCTACTGAAAGGAATTATCAGTACACATGATTTTTCAGAAACTAAAAGTAAATTTATGACTAAAAGGAACTTAGCAAATATTTCATGATTTACACAGACCCAAACTCAAAGGGCGACAGCTGGTAGTGCAATGTTAACTTTAAGAAATCTTAAGAAAAGAATCCATTGCTATTCCCTTATTGACGAAAGGCTAATGGTGATGATTAACAAACTGACAGCGAGTGGAATGTAAGCCCCAGACGAAGAGAAAACAGAAATCTGAAACAGTTCATCAGAAACTACAAAATATTTGATTAAAATCAGTAATTCAGTTTATCATCAGGAGATCTTAATGCCAGAAGTAACAATCAAGCTGTTAAAGGAATACTGATAACATTTAAAGAACCAGTGATTAACAATAGCAGACGAAGCTATGTAGATTTTTGCACTTTAAATGAACTCAAAATTACAGTCAACTTTTGGTACAAGAAATGAATAAACGAGAATACTTAGAAGGGCGAGAGGACTATATTCATTCACTAAATGTCATCGTGAATGTAAATTGCCAATGTATAGTCAGAGACACTCAAGTTTACAGAAATAGTGAAGTAGGTTCATATTATTATTTGCCGCTATCAAAAATAACAAAGATGAAACCTTGAGTAAATACGCCACATCGTCCCAAGAACTGAGAAGCCTGCCTGAAGATGAAAATATAAAAAATCTCTAGGACAACATAGTCTCATAATAGGTCCTAGCAACTACAATTACTAATAATAAAGGGTTAGAATCGCACAAAATCAAAAACTATGCGGGAAGTAGCTGAAGAAATTGTGATAAGGAACCACCAGTTGGGACATAGTTGCGAATACAAACAGTGATCCAAGTACTGTCAATTTTTTTTTAATTTTCCAGTCTTTGATCACAATATAAAGTCCTTCGACGATGACCGGTTTCAGTCAGTAATGACCATCTGCAGATAGTGCAAGAACAACATTGTGTGCTGAATTCTGTCGCAAAAGATCGCATATGCTTCTCACTGTACACGAGCCACACAATTGTTACGGCTGTGCAGCGAAGACTGTTCTTGCACTACTTGAAGGTGGTCATTACTGACTGAAACCGGTCATCGTCGAAGGACTTTATATTGTGACCAAAAACTGGAATAAAAAAACGCTTAACGTAGGGAACATTAAAATCTGTAACACCAATGTGTGAATAGCTCCAAATAAAAAAAAAGTGTCCTAGAGATGATACATCCAGAACAATACACTAAATTTTGTGAGACATATCGCATTTCAGAAAATCATGTCAAAACAGTAGTATAAAAAGCGTCCACAACGACAGCTGGGACATATTCGTTACACATCTACAATGAAATTTTCATAGCAAGCAATGGTTTGCGTATAGTGGTATTATACTTAAATAACCAAAAGTAATATATTATAACAGAACCACATTGGCATTTTATCTACGAAAGCCAGTTCTCTGGTAAAGATGAAATATGTAACGAAGATGGAAGTGAAGGTATTACCTGTGACATGGATATTACGGAAATGAAAGATTTCTATCAGCGCTGAGGGATACGAGCAATATAAACAGTTCCCGGTACAGACAATATAATCCGATAATTATTTAAACTCTGAGCCAGCTGCAACTCTGATTACCCGCCTCCTTCCTTAAGAGCTATGAGTTTCTGTTCACCATTGATACAATGAAAACCATACCTTCTACTGCTTTCCATACTTTGGGTGAAGGTAGTATGGATCAAAACAAAACAAAAAAAAAAGACCAATAAACACGAGCTCCAAAATGCATACCTTAAGAACTATGTGCCCCTGTTCGGTAGAAGAGACGTGTTTCACAATAGTAAATATGAACATGTGGTCACAGCTTTTAAGGTATGCACTTTAGAGCCCATCTTTGCTGGACATTTTTTTTTCTGGTTTTGGTCCTCTGAAAGTTTCTTACTGGACTTCTGGTTCACCGATCCCTGACAGTTCCTAGCGCCGTTGCCAGCTTTCAACTGCGAAGCGCTAACGGCTGCAGCCGGAAACAATAGTCGTCTACGGACCTGTGACAACACTGAGACGTAAGCTATCGAGACGTTTACAAAATCGTGTTACGTTCTTGGTCGAGGTAGGCCTCCGAAGGTGCCGCGCCCAGCGCACTGCAGCTGCCAGGGATAAACTTACTCCATCGAACTATAGGAGCAGAGAAGATTTGGGATCGTTTCGAGCTGAGCTTCCAACGTGTGAGGATCGATGTGACGAATCGGAGAGAGTAATGGTTCTCCGTCTGACGGAGCACGCTCTATCAGTTGTCTCATCCGGGTTTCCATATACGACGAACAGGTGTTCGGACATGGACAGTGAGATCTTGCCCGCACCTTTGCGAACGCATGGACGACTAGCGGACGGAGCTACGGCTTCGCACAATCGACGCGAGCGTGGTCGTACTCCTTCGGCAGAAGTGGTTGGGAGGGTATCCACATTGTTGTACATCGCTGCACACCGCCTAGCCACCGGTGAACAAAACGCTCCACCGCACCATGATATGACGGAACAATTGTTTGGAACGAATCGAATCCTGTCGCTGAACAATCGCTTCAACTACGGAAAGCTCCGCAACGACTCCTGCTAGCGTTTCCACACCTGACGTAAACCGAAACACTGTTGTCACTACTATGCCAGAGAGGAAACCGACCGACCTCATGGAACAAATCCTTGAGAGTGAGTCAGCAGAGGAACAGATGGAGATGTCCAGGCCTCCTGAAAGCACCTTGATGTTGCACTTACGGACGAGTCCACACCACGGTCTGCCACTGCATCATCTGCTAGTGCACCCAGGCTGCAAACCATGAGCAAGGCATCAAGAAAAGGCGCCGTGGCATCTCTACCAAGCGAGCAACAGAGCCATGACGACGTATTTGTCACCCGAAACCGCAGGCACACTGCCAAAACAGCAGTGTTTGATGAAGTTCAGTCACTGGAGATGGCTGACTGCTTTGGCGGATGTGACCCCGAATCACAGGCGAACAAGACCACTCCTCAACTGCCCATCCAAAGCGACTTTGCAATTCACATTATGCACCAATGATGACTACCGCAAAATCATGGAGCTCATCGGCAGCTATGCCTATTCGTTGGAGACATTCCAGCTAATGAAGGCATCTCCAACTCAAGATGCCTCCAGACCACGTCAAAGAATAGCTGGAGGAATTCGGCTTAGATGTGCGCTCTGGCTAACGCATAAAGTTACCAAAGACAAGTAGGAGATGGCTATTTCTCTCGTTGTCGCCATTGACAATATAGATAATTGTAAGATTTTTCAGCTGTAGTCGGTAGCCCACATTTGGTTGAGAGTGGAAGAACTGTGAGCCAAACATCACATGGTACAGTGCTTCTTGTTCCAAGTCCTAGACCAGCGGCTTGTTATTAGAAGAAGCTGATCAGCTGCCTCAAGTTCCCTGAGCTACACCACAGAAAGGACTGCTCGAAACCTGGAGGAGAACAATCACAGTGTGGTAACTGCACCATGTCACACATTTTGAGCTACCATGACTTCAGTGCCCTTAAGCAGAGGGCGCCAAACATTGCGGCAATGCTCCATAAGCCAGGAGTGTTCTGCCTGGAATGAGTTATAGTGCTGGTCTTGCCTGTGCCCCTTAGCAGAAAGCATCACTAACTCAACCTGAACCAGCCTAGCAAACAGCAGACTGGGGCTAGCTAGTGACATATCAGTGCATTGCGACATCTGATGCAGATATGCAAACAGTGCAGCCAATTCCCCAGGAAGTCCAGGTTGCTACTCATAGGGGTGGATGTATGATAGAACGCCCTAACCCAGCCCACTGCCTCAGAACACAAAGTTCACTATCAAACCAATATCAGCTGTGGAGCGGCTCCCAGCACGAATCCCAACTCACATAATGAGGGGCTCCTGGTGGGAGCAAGGCAGACAGTCTCTGATTGCTCGTATGGTCCCTCAAGAAGCCCATCCAGCGACTCCCAAGGATCATGATCTCTTCAGCCACCATCCAGGACATCACCCCAGCACAACATCAGCAGCACTGCAGATCACACTGCTATTAATGGCTTCATAGTTTGTGCCTGTAATGCCAACAGCATCTATACTCTAGACGGAGAGTTTCGTTAATTCCTCCAAGATGTGTCTACTGCTATCTGTCTCATCTGCGAAACTCATCTCAGAGCTGGGAGTCAACATGAATGCAACCAACTACTACTGCTATTGCACTGACAGCAGGCATTGGAATGGCAGTCTATGTAAGAGGTCACTTCGGCACCATCAGGTGCATCTGTCAGAGCCGATTACTGTGGAGGCAACGGGTGTTGTAGTCCACACATCATCCACCCAGAGCGTCCCTGGAGGTGGCAGACTACGACTCACTTCTGTCGATCCAAAAGAAGCTTTTATTGCTGGTAATTTCAATGTAAATCATTCAGAGAGTAATTCACAGCTCACCAATACCAGTGATCGCTACCTTTTGCGTGTCAGTCGTGCTGTGGTTTTCCTTGAGCCGCAAACCCCACCATCTACTTATGCTGAAGCCAACCAGACGTCCTGGATGTCGCTATTCCCTAAGGCGTCGGCCAGTTCACTCTCGCCTTTATGCACCATGCCTTGTCGTATGACCACGATCTGGTGGCGTCCGATATGTTCGTTGGCAGCCCAGCACAGTTCAGCAGACACTGTCACTTCATGGATACGAGTTCTGTTACCGTTAGCATGCATTTATGTACGGTACGACAGTGTACTATTTCACACTACGTGATGTATTGATTCTTCAAGTGTTCGATCTGATGATGGCAGTCCCCAACAGAATATAATGTGATCTGGACATACAATTATTGTATAAGTGATCACGATTGTAGACCTCTATAAAGACTTCCAATCTTCCATTATCAAATAAGAAACGAATACTTCCCAGCAGGGGGTGATCTAAAAAACGTGTTTGGTTGTAATTGACCACAGTCTTTTTTCAAAAAAAAAAAAAAGATTGTAGAACAGTATCCACAGCAAACGCATATAAAAACAGTGCTCATACGCAGATACCATCAAACATTAAACTGAAATTGAAATGTACCGAAAGAGAGCTAGGTCGTCTCTTCAGAACTTACTGCAGTTAATTTCTTACTCTCCCCCCGTCTCTACGTCAAAATATATGAAAAGTTATGAAGGTATATTAAATGAATTTCTTTATTTTACCAAGGAAGTATCACAACACAAACTAATGATGAAACTTCCTGGCAGATTAAAACTGTGTGCCGGACCGAGACTCGAATTCGGGACCTTTGCCTTTCGCGGGCAACTGCTCTACCAACTGAGCTACTGAAGGTAGGAGACGAGACAGTGGCAGAAGTAAAGCTGTGAGGGCGGGGCGTGAGTCGTGCTTGGGTAGCTCAGTTGGTAGAGCAGTTGCCCGCGAAAGGCAAAGGTCCCGAGTTCGAGTCTCGGTCCGGCACACAGTTTTAATCTGCCAGGAAGTTTCATATCAGCGCACACTCCGCTGCAGAGTGAAAATCTCATTCTGGAAACAAACTGATGATAATTATGGAAAAATGTTATTTGGAAATTACCTCAGTTCCAGCTGGGGCGAGATTTAAAGAACAAAGAAGTTTGCACATTAAATTGTGTACCAAAAGCAGGAGCCGTGAAAACGAAGAATGACCACTATGTGAAAGTTACCAGTTATGAGGTAGTGATATGATAGTGATAAAACGGCACAGCAAATCACTGAAAACAGACGTCGGATCAAAGATTTCTATAAACTCTGTAAATGTCACATAAAGTGATACACGCAATGCCTCTTAGTGCAAGAGAACTGCAATAATGGGATCTGAAACTTGGTAGACAGAATAAAATATTTTAATAAATAATGAAAAGGCAGCCACGTGATAAAAAAGCCATGATTCTGTCTACTAATAGATTATCTTGCATATTTCTTAAACTAGCCAGGAAGTGCAATTAAGCGACTGTATATTGAAGCGTGATTCATTTATTATTACTAATAAGATTTGACTATGTGTTTAAAGGCAAGTAACATGGTTACTCGTATTAATATTCAACATGCAGTTCACCATGCAGAGTCCTCTGATTAGATACTACTTTTGAAACAATTTGTGATGCTGAAAGGATGAGTGGAATGTGCCAACGTTCATTCTTCGATTATTTTGATTCATATATCCTGAATGAATGAATAAAGTTGGATCGAGAATTGCTGGCAGTATAGTAGTAAGGAAATGAGGAGCATCACCTTTTTTACATAAAAACACGACCTGTTGCCAAAATCCATCAGTAGTGCAGATGCATTCACATGTAAAAAAGCGTCATCAAGGTGCATTCGTAGGATATTGTTTATGAAGAGAGTTACCAAAGGAAAACTCCAGCTTATATAATTTTTACTTTAAAAATTACTGCATAAAAAAAGAATTTTAGTCATTTAAGTATTATAATATGATATGAATTCTATGACAGGTGGAACATATCGTTATCTATATCTAATACATTGAAAAATTCTTTCTTGCATTGATTAACGTTGCATTATCATGCTCGATCTCAGAAGTGAGTGAGGCATGCCAAAAACCCATCCCAATCTCGGAGGCAGCATCACACTGGTAATTACTAACTGAAGGCCACACCCTAATTATCCTAATCTACTTTCACTTGTACGCAATTATCCTATGTCATAAACAAACAACTCTGCTGTAATCCACGGTCACTAACAGTCCTAGTATTCTCAGGCAGTCCAAAGTAATATGAAATCACAAAATTAGCTAATTACCAAATAATATTATTTTAGTGGGGAGGCTCATGGATCTAACACTGTCTTGTTCACTCTTATTGCATTTCAACTTATTTCAGTGAAATTTCGCGATGAAAGTACTTACACAAATTTCAGTGTAGCTCCCTCTTTGATATCCAGCCAATTATCCTAGCAAATCTATAGCTGTAAAGGTCTGGGCTGGACTAGATCCCTAATTTCTTAAATTTTAAACATATTTTACTGAAATTTCGCAATATTTAAATAAATCTAAGTACAACCCCACCATCGCATTCACCCAACTACCAAACATCTTCCTAGCTGGAGGGCTGAGGGTTCAGCAGCACCTGTCATGTGAAGTTTCCTTAAATATCAACTGAATTAAGTGAAATTCCTCATTGCAGATACTTACATACACCTAAGTACAGTCCCCATTTTCAAATGTAGCTAACTGCCTCAGTAGCCCTGTAACTACACAGTTTGGACTTCAATTCCCAGAATGTGTAGTTTTCTTAAGTTTCGAGAGTTGTAGTCTAAGTAGACTAATATAACACATCTACGTCAACATCAACAGGGTCCACACCCACCACCCCCTTTGCTCTCAACGCCCCACCTACCTCCTTGCTGCGATCCTGTGACTTTCCACCCCCACTGCCACAGTGCCTCCACTGTGGAGGAAATGTAAAGAGTTATATGATCACTTAGCGAATGATACCAGCATAAGTTTTTTATTTGGTAATGGGAAGAGTAAGTGGTGCACACAGACGATTTAAATCATATCATCTTGGGTCAAGTCCCACTGTCACCATTCTTTTTGAAGTTTCAACCGATTCGATTAAAATTTCGAAATATCTTCTTACACCAGCACATCGCCCAAGACATTTACAGCCCTCTTGCACAGCCTCGCAACAATTAAACATAGACGTCATGGGCTATACTGTTCATTTACTTCGCTACCCACCACTGTTTATGACGTAAGCAGATAAGAAAGAGTTAAGTTTTTAAAAATTTTTATTTTCTTAATGAAAATTTGTCCACATATAACGTCCATGACACCCATCCAGTACAGGAGAAAAAATTATACCCAATTATTCGATATCTCATTGGAATCTACTTCAGATCATGAGCCACCTGCTCCCATGGAGCAATACCTGCAGCATTATAGGCAAAACCCCACACTATTTCTTTTTGAACTTTCTTACAATTTTCTGAAAACGGCATTTTCTTATTATATAAAGCAAAATGTACAGTCGTGGTTTAACACTTCATATACACACCAAGATGATAGCACTTCCTGTGGCAGACGACTGATCCTACACACACACACACACACACACACCTAGTGTGTGCCCTGTGCGTTCGGAGGCGACACATAACGACTACACACGACCAGCTGAATTAAAAATGTCGCAAATACATAGGTCTTTACCACACAAGTAGCAATATAACTTCATAAACACAATAATGCCAACCTCACATATTTCATGATATGGTGGATGACTGTTTAGCACCTAAACCACCTTACACTGGACATGGAAGATGACATCGCATATCATAGTTATGCATATGATTGCCATAACCATCTTAACACAACTGTAAGCAATCGCAGTCCCACATACTTTGTGAAGTGATGTATGACACTTCAGCACATAGATACACCCTAACAGTAAAACCTTATCCTGCACAACCAATGCAACGTATGCTTTTTGGTGCAACGATTTTTTAACCAAATACAACAGACCATGCACCCAAGCATTCCTGTTACGAAGCGATAGTACCAACCCATCAGACAGAAAGCTGTTCGTGTAGACAGCTATCACAATGAAAAAATAAAATGTTAAACTGCATTCGCAGCCCCATGAGATTACCTATTACAGATATATGAATCTATATGTTTGACGTACCTAGAAAAATGTGCATAGGGATTAGCTACTGCATAGGTTTTCACTTTATTCAAAAACACATCTGCATGAGAGTGCACTCCATTCAGCTATCGCTAACAATGACTGCGCCCCCAAAGTCTCACAGAGGCCAGGAATGTAAAGCAGCAAACACAGCCATCCAGACTCTGTTATCATAGATAGAGGAATTGCACAAGACAACAATAGCCACCACAGTCTCAAGAACAGTCAGCTCTGAGATACATGTTCTACAGATTAAACACAGTACAACTAGACAAGTACAACTACAATAAGAAGCTGAACATAGGGGTGGTGGATGTGGAAGTCTGCTGAGTGTCTGGGAAGAGTCGCCACTATGTACAGGTAGTACAATGCGGTACCCCAGATTATGTGTTGCAACATCCCAGATTATGTAGTGTGGTACCATACATCAGATTATTGTGCATGGGGCTAATGGTGGGACTTAAGAGGCCAGCCTCCTCCCACAACTTAACTTCCGTGGTAGTTCAAAGTTTCAATATGTCCTGTTTTAAAGTGTTTAACATCTCTCAATTTCTTGGGAGGAAAACATGTTCAACAGACGAACACTTTGGTTTTGCAATTTTCACAAAATACATCAAAAGTATCATGTGCCTTAGCAAGAAGTATTTAAATGTGCTTACATCCACTACAGAACTGATTTGTGATAGCATTATGTATTTAAAATTCATGATCAATTGTAGTGTCAAGAAATCAAAATGGTAAACTGTAGATTATAAATTAAATGAACAACTTCATCTTGGTTATTTTGCTGCCTAGATAGTAGAATTCCTTAACTGCATCTACTTTGTGACCATCAATCCTGATGTTAAGTTTTTCGCTATTCTCACATCTGCTGTGTGGAGTAGTAACATGCATTTTTCTTTCATTCCACTACATTATCGCGTATCAGGAACATGATAAGATACAATGATTTGAACTATGTATATGCGCTAGATCCCCCCCTCCCCCATCAACCATGGACCTTGCGGTTGGTGGGGGGCCTGCGCACCTCAGCGATACAGATAGCCATACCGTAGGTGCAACCACAACGGAGGGGTATCTGTTGAGAGGCCAGACAAACGCGTGGTTCCTGAAGAGGGGCAGCAGCCTTTTCAGTAGTTGCAGGGGCAACAGTCTGGACGATTGACTGATCTGGCCTTGCAACACTTACCGAAACGGCCTTGCTGTGCTGGTACTGCGAACAGCTGAAAGCAAGGGGAAACTACAGCAGTAATTTTTCCCGAGGGCGTGTAGCTTTACTGTTTGGTTAAATGATGATGGCGTCCTCTTGGGTAAAATATTCCGGAGGTAAATTAGTCCCCCATTCGGATCTCCGGGGAGGACTACTCAGGAGGACGTCGTTATCAGGAGAAAGAAAACTGGCGTTCTATGTATCGGAGCGTGGAATGTCAGATCCCTTAATCGGGCAGGTAGATTAGAAAATTTAAAATGGGAAATGGATAGGTTAAAGTTAGATATAGTGGGAATTAGTGAAGTTCAGGAGGAACAAGACTTCTGGTCAGGTGCATACTGGGTTATAAATACAAAAGCAAATAGGGGTACTGCAGTAGTAGGTTTAACAATGAATAAAAACATAGGAGCACGGGTAAGCTACTACAAACAGCATAGTGAACGCATTATTGTAGCAAAGATAAACACGAAGCCCATGCCTACCACAGTAGTACCAGTTCAAGTTTATATGCCAACAGCTCCGCAGATGACGAAGAGATTGATGAAATGTATGATGAGATAAAAGAAATTATTCAGATAGTGAAGGGAGACGAAAATTTAATAGTCATGGGTGACTGGAATTAGATAGTAGGAAAAGGAAGAGAAGGAAAAGTAGTAGGTAAATATGCAATGGGAGTAAGGAATGAAAGAGAAAGCCGCCTGGTAGAATTTTGCATGGAGCTAATACTTGGTTCAAGAATCATGAAAGGAGGCCTAGCGACACTGGAAGATTGCAGATAGATTATATAATGGTAAGACAGAGATTTAGGAACCAGGTTTTAAACTGTAAGACATTTTTCAGGGGAGATGTGTACTGTGACCACAATGTATTGGTTATGAACTGTATGTTAAAACTGAAGAAACTGCAAAAAGGTGGGAGTTTAAGGAGATGGGACCTGGATAATCTGGAAGAACCAGAGGTTGTAGAGAGTTTCCGAAAGAGCATTAGGGAACGATTGACAAGAACGGGGGAAAGAAATACAGTAGAAGAATAATGGGTAGCTTTGAGTGATGATATAGTGAAGGCAGCAGAGGATCAAGTAGGTAAAAAGACGAGGGCTAGTAGAAATTCTTGGGTAACAGAGGAAATATTGAATTTAATTGATGAAAGGAGAAAATATAAAAAAGCAGTAAATGAAACAGGCAAAAACAGATATACAAAGACGTCAAAAATGAGATCGACAGCAAGTGCAAAATGGCTAAGCAGGGATGGCTAGAGGATAAATGTAAGAATGTAGAGACATGTATCACTAGGGTTAAAATAGATACTGCCTAAAGGAAAATTAAAGAGACCTTTGCAGAAAAGAGAATCAGTTGTACGAATATCAAGAGCTCAGATGGAAACCCAGTTCCATGCAAAGAAGGGAAAGCAGAAAGGTGGAAGGAGTATATAGAGGGTATATACAAGGGAAATGTTCTTGAGGACAATATTATGGAAATGGAAGAGGACATAGATGAAGATGAAATGGGAGATATGATACTGCGTGATGAGTTTGACAGAGCACTAAAGGACCTAAGGCGAAACAAGGCCCCGGGAGTAGACAACATTCCATTAGAACTATTGATAGCCTTGGGAGAGCCAGCCCTGACAAAACTCTCCCATATGGTGAGCAAGATGTATCAGACAGGCGAAATAGCCTCATACTTCAAGAAGAATATAATAATTCCAATCCCAAAGAAAGCAGGTGTTGACAGATGTGAAAATACTAACACGAATTCTTTACAGACGAGTGGAAAAACGGTAGAAGCCGACCTCGGGGAAGATCAGTTTGGATTCCGTAGAAATGTTGGAACACGTGAGGCATTACTAACCCTACGACTTATCTTAGAACATAGACTAAGGAAGGTAAACCTACGTTTCTAGTATTTGTAGACATATAGAAATCTTTTGACAATGTTGACTGGAATACTCTCTTTCATATTCTGAAGGTGGTAGGGGTAAAATACAGGGAGCGAAAGACTATTTACAATTTGTAAAGAAACCAGATGGCAGTTATAGGAGTCGAGGGGTATGAAAGGGAAGCAGTGGTTGGGAAGGGAGTGAGACAGGATTGTAGGCTATCCCCGATGTTATTCAATCTGTATATTGAGCAAGCAGTAAAGAAAACAAAAGAAAAATTCGGAGTAGGTATTAAAATCCATGGAGAAGAAATAAAAATGTTGAGGTTCGCCGATGACATTGTAATTCTGACAGAGATAGCACAGGACTTGGAGGAGCAGTTGAACGGAATGCACAGTGTCTTGAAAGGAGGATATAAGATGACCACCAACAAAAGCAAAACTAGGATACTGGAATGTAGTCGAAATAAGTCGGGTGATGAAAAGGGAACTAGATTAGGAAATGAGACACTTAAAGTAGTAAAGGAGTTTAGCTGTTTGGGGAGCAAAATAACTGATGATGGTCGAAGCAGAGAGGATATAAAATGTAGACTGGCAATGGCAAGGAAAGCGTCTCTGAAGAAAAGAAATTTGTTAACATCGAGTATAGATTTAAGCGTCAGGAAGTCGTTTCTGAAAGTAGTTGTATGGATTGTAGCCATGTATGGAAGTGAAACATGGACGATAAATAGTTTAGATAAGAAGAGAATAGAAGCTTTTGAAATGTGGTGCTACAGAAGAATGCTGAAGATTAGATGGGTATATCACATAAGTAATGAGGAGGTACTGAATAGAATTGGGAAGAAGAGAAATTTGTGGCACAACTTGACTAGAAGAAGGCATCGGTTGGTAGGACATGTTCTCAGGCATCAAGGGATCATCAATTTAGTATTGGAGGGCAGCGTGGAGGGCAAAAATCGTAGAGGGAGACCAAGAGATGAATACACTAAGCAGATTCAGAATGATGTAGGTTGCAGTAAGTACTGGGAGATGAAGAAGCTTGCACAGTATAGAGTAGCATGGAGAGCTGCATCGAAACAGTCTCTGGGCTGAAGACCACAACAACAACATATGGGCTAAATGTGGAATACTAGGTGTGCATAGCTATCATCTAAAGCTTTCACATACTCTCTCGAACGTCAGTGAAAGTGCACGAGACATCTCCAGCAGCAATGTACATAAACGTAGTCATTCTCTAGAGAGCGCCCTTAAACGGAAAGTTTTTGATCGCCTCTTATAATTAAATAGTAGTAAGCGTAATCTAGATTGGAATTACATAATTTTACTAATATCTGTGGCACGTGTGACAATTAATGAATCAGTTAGCATCAACAAAAATTGAATGTAAGCTAAATGGAAAAAAGACGAGAGAAATTGATTGTATAAAAAGATTTGCAGATATTACAGCTTGTGTCAGTTACAACACCAGGAAACATCCACAAGAAATCAAATCTGGTCGATGTGTAGAATAGTATTTAAGTGATAAAGGCTGCAGACGCACGATGTATACGCAGCGCCGTATATGATGCCACCAGATACAACTGGACTGCAGTCTTGTCAACCTCGCCTGCAAACGAAGTGTTTACTTGAAGGCACACTTTAGGTCATCACTGCCATAAGTGCTAACAGCAAGTGACATCTGCATGCAAGAAGGTTATTTGATGCGATGATACCTGGATTATAATGAAATCCAAAAGACGAGCTCAGAGTAACTTCTGTTGTGGGAAAGTGTCCGCCCCCGGTAGCTGAGTGGTCAGCGCTACGGACTGTCAATCGTAAGGGCCCGGGTCCGATTCCCGGCTGGGTCGGAGATTTTCTCCGCTCAGGGACTGGGTGTTGTGTTGTCTTTCTCATCATCATTTCATCTCCATCGACGCGCAAGTCGCCGCAGTGGCGTCAAATCTAAAGACTTGCACCAGACGGGCGGGGTACCCGACGGGAGGCCCTCGTCACACGCCATTATTATTACGTGGGAAAGTAATGGCAACGGCTAGAGATTATCGTTAGATATTACTTTCACTATTTGCTCATGTAAATGCTGGAATGGAAACTTGGACAAGGCAACAAAGGCGGACTGAAAAGCCTTGACGGGTCTCGGTGAGTATCCGGCGACGATATTTCATCTTCGTCTACCTACTGTGCACTAAAAATAAAAAAAATAAAAAAAGCTTCTGATGAAATTAATCAGATAGAGAAATGTTTACTAGACTGTACATATATGCTATTTACACTAAATAACGAGCAGCAACTACAATGATTCAGTTTTAGTTAATAATACTTTATTACGCTTAAAAGTTCGCACATTAATTAAGAGCCTGGTGAAAGCAACTATGCCATAAAGTGATTTGAAAATAGCTCTTGCTCCCAATATAGTGGTTAGTGAACTCACTACACAAAAGCAAATAAATTAAAAACAGTTTGAAAACACACTACACAGCTGAAAATTAAGTGATGCTAAATGTCATACTAACATCGAATTCGAGTCTACACGAAACACGATGCTATAACTTACGTGTCGCAGAAAATATTCTCAGTCTCTCGCTGCCAAACTTAGTCAAAACAACTTCCGACACAAAATTGTAAATTGTCCTGAAGTGTTGAACTGCAGAAATATATCAGAGGCCTCATTAGTGCTGAATAATTCTCAGGAAATTCGTGAAAAATGTTCTAAGTGTCACGACTGATGACGCGAAAAATGTCCATCACTGAAAATTACGCGCAGCTGAATCACTGCTCAGACCAGCATAGATGTTGCTTCAACCAAGTCGTAACGAACAGTGTGCCTCTGAAAAATAGCTGCCGCACGTTTAAGACCTCGGACCTCCCCTCCACCAAAATCCCTCTTCTACGTCACTTACTGACTTTGTAGTTTCACCAACCTGATTAATTACCTTTCATACATAAATGTTAATGAAAATCTGATTGTGCCATTAGGCCAGCCGGAGTGGCCGAGCGGTTCTAGGCGCTACAGTCTGGAACCGCGCGACCGCTGCGGTCACAGGCTCGAATCCTGCCTCGAGCATGGATGTGTGTTATGTCCTTAGGTTAGTTAGGTTTAAGTAGTTCTAAGTTCTAGGGGACTGATGACCTCAGCAGTTAAGTCCCATAGTGCTCAGAGCCATTTGAACAATTTTTTTTTGTGCCATTAGTTGCGCACTAAAATGCTAATCAAACCTGACACCTGACAATTTAATATGCAGTAGTTCATCCAAAATTTAAAGTTTCACAAATGGAAAACTTCGTTGAAGTGTTTAAAATCAGTTCATACGTTCTGCACCGCCAAGTATTCCAATAAATGAGGGTATGCCAGCATTTTCTTACTGTGCTTTCCTCCTGTTTCCATTGCACTGTTCAGAATTAACAACGGTATAATAAGTTCCAAGTTGCGGGCGAAATTATGCAAATATATATACAATTAATTATAAAACACAATAAAAAATGTAAATCATAAGACCTAAATGTTGTAGGTGTGTGTAATAACCTCCGCCAATACACACGGCATTGCTCATTTTGTATGTCTTGTATCAGAGTTTATACTCTTGCATCACGGGATTGAAGCCATTCCTTACAGTGTCGCTATCTCTCTAGGAATTGCGACTTCAGGCAAAGAGTTTGCGACATAAACTTTCCGAAATAAATTAGCAGCTTCGAAAGGCGAAGTAGCGAAGGCAGCTGAAGACCAGCTAAGCAAATGATCCAGTAGCAATCCTAGACAACGCTGATGACATTTAACTTAATTGATGAAAAGCTATAAACTATAAAAATGAAGCTAGTGGAGCAGTTAAAATGGAATAGTGACTCCTGAACATGGCAATTAGTAAGGTAATACAACAGATATCTAAAGTTGTAGAAAAATTGCATTAACGATTGACTGTTTTTTACCATCCCGTCAACTTTTCTAAAGGCCGGGACTGCACGCACTCTCCTCCCAATCTACGCAACTGTGGCAAGGTACGAAGGATTACGTAGAGCACATCACACAGAACAATGTCTGCTGCTCATACAACGTTCATTGTTGTCTGCAGAAATCTAAACCTGTTGGCAAGAATACCGTGGATTATTCCTTTGTTTCGGTAAACCTTCATGAAGTTTTCCTTCATGGGGGATGCTTAGTCTCCACGACAATGGAACGACGATCGAATATCTCTAATATCAGAGAAACGTATCGGTGAGGACAAATTCAATCTCTTATTTTCCATCAAATCTCCAATATCTGTTTCCATAAGTATTCCTCCGTCGCATACTCTTTCACATATAATAAAAATTATTAAAGATCTGCTTAATTAAGGTTATAAAAGTGTTCTGGGTGCTTTTTCTTTTCACATGTTCTGATTATTTTTATCTGCACAGTGACAGAATCGTGTTGCTTCTCTTAACTGTGTCTACAAAGATTTGTGCTGCAGGTGCACAAACAATATACAGGATGATTTTTTCCGCTGTGTAGAAACTCTACGGACTGATCGATGAGAAGATACGGAACAAAAAAAAGATCTAAGGAAGTTATGTCCGGAAATGCATGGTTTGCATGCTAGAGAACATTTATTCAGTCATACATTGTTACAGAGACTGCTGTCTAATACGCGCTGTACCATGCAGCCACAGTTACAGTATGTGCTGAAAATGGTTTCCATGTGCCTCAAGACATGCGTGTATTCGCCTTAGCGTGTTCTGTCTCACACGTTCACATCGGCGCCGGCCGTTGTGACCGTGCGGTTCTAGGCGCTACAGTCTGGAACCGTGAGACCGCTACGGTCGCAGGTTCGAATCCTGCTTCGGGCATGGATGTGTGTGATGTCCTTAGGTTAGTTAGGTTTAAGTAGTTCTAAGTTCTAGGGGACTGATGACCTCAGAGGTGAAGTCCCATAGTGCTCAGAGCCAACCGTTCACATCGGCCAGGTAGCATCTGAACAGTGTCAAAGGAAGCATAAATACGCTGCTCCAGTGTCTCCACATCTGGAATGGGCTCTGTATATATGATACTTTTGAGATGGCCCCATAACCGGAATTGGCCCCATAACCGGAATTCGCACGGGTTGAGATCCAATGAACGAGCAGGCCATGCAACTGGACCCTCTCGTCCGATCCATCGACTAGTGAAAACACGATGGAGATTCGTCCGTACGTTAATGGTGAAGTTGGTTGGAGCACCATCATGCTGTAGCCACACAACCCTTCGAGTTCTCAATGGCACTTCTTCACGCAGGTAAGGCAAAGTCATCGCAGGAAATGCCAATATTTACGGTCTGTTAGGCGACGTGGAAGGAAGACTGGTCCCAAAATACGGTTGTCAATTACCCCAGCCCACAAGTTCCGGCTGCGCCGATGCTGATGATTCGCTGTCACCATACCATGGAGGTGCTGCATACTATCCTACAGATCACTGTTATGAAAGTTGAAGATACCGCTCCACGCAAAGGTGACCCCATCTGTGAATAGGATGGATGACAAATCCCGGAACCGTGGCTGCCTGGTTAAGAAACCAGTGACAAAACTGCTCCCGATGTGGAAAGTCTATCGCTAGTGAGCTCTGCACACGCTGTAAGCGATAAGGAGAGGAACAATCATCATGGAGAATGCTCCACACACTCGTCTGGCTTACCCTGTACTGGCGGGCCAGCTGCATGGTACTAACACGGCGGACGCCTTCCACAGTGTCAATCACATTTTCCTCCAAGTCTGGTGTCCGAACATTTCGGGTACATCCTTCATGATTTCCTGCTTCGCGAAACGACCTCGTATCAGACAAACTGTGAAACGCTGTTGCAAACATTGAATGCCGTGGTTGTTGTCGGCGCCGATAAGTCCCCTGATAATGGTGCTCGCCGCTCGTTGCCATTTGCCTTTCCGTAAGTAAACACCACGTCGGTTCCGAATACGGAACCACTGCGTACAATGCTGAATCGCATCCACTAAAATGTGAGTCAGCAAGAGAAGTGAATCAGACACAACATTACCAATTACTATGCCGGGAGAGGGCGCTAAAGCATGGAGTATGAGGAACAATACCATCCTCTAGGAGGAAACCATGCATACTGTAAATGTGGCTGCATGGTACAGCGCGCATTAGACCGCACTCTCTGTAACGAAGTATGACTGAATAAATGGTCTCTAGCATGAAAACCATGCATTTACGGACATAAGTTCATTAGATCTTTCTTGT
This sequence comes from Schistocerca nitens, assembly GCF_023898315.1. Lineage (NCBI taxonomy): Eukaryota > Metazoa > Arthropoda > Insecta > Orthoptera > Acrididae > Schistocerca > Schistocerca nitens. The sequence continues at coordinate 147,983,567 of NC_064618.1, forward strand.
GCCGTATTCTCTCGTCGATCAATCCCTAGGGTTTGTACACGGTATAAAAAATTCACCCTGTATAAACGAACACTACATAAAATTTATTTGTGCACGCTACCGACAGAACGGACGTCACGTCCGCTCATTTGAATCTGACGTTTTCACGTGATTGGACCGCCGTTGGACAGCCGTGCAGCAGACAGAGCGCCGCGGCTCACCAGTGGTCGACACGCCCTTCTGAGGGCCAGAGATCCTACACACACCTGTATACAGGCTCTCTACACAGGCCTGGTCAGAGATGTACTCACGTCCTGCCTCCTCGTCCCGAAGCGCACACAAATCAAACGCCGCCCGCAGCCAACACCAATCAATCACTCCTGCTCTAATAGTAGTTCGTCGTGTCACAATAGCTCCGTTTACCTTATCTTTCACGCAGTGACTAAGTTAAGCAAAGCAACACCAAGAATTAAACCAGTTTCTCGAAGATACCCATATAACAATCAGTAAAATGAAATACAAATGAACATAAAAATGTAATATTTTGTACAATGGTAAGGCCACCACTGTGTGTGGTGCGTATCTGACGTCTTAAACTAAACTTGTATAAATTTGTCAGTGTAATAATTCAAAATTAGAACGAACAACATATTTACAAACTAGACGCACAATAAATGCGAAAAGGAAAATAAAAAAGTCCTTTTGTCGTATAAGTAAAATTTTTAGTCCAAGCAAAAATGTTCGATAATGTCGAAAATATCTATTTTCGTTCTTTTGCATATTGTAGTAATTTACTTCATTTTGTCTATCATCATATCAAAAATGGTTCAAATGGCTCTGAGCACTATGGGACTCAACTGCTGAGGTCATTAGTCCCCTAGAACTTAGAACTAGTTAAACCTAACTAACCTAAGGACATCACACACATCCATGCCCGAGGCAGGATTCGAACCTGCGACCGTAGCGGTCTTGCGGTTCCAGACTGCAGCGCCTTTAACCGCACGGCCACTTCGGCCGGCTATCATCATATCGCTATGTCAGTATTCTTAAGAAGGACCTCTTGTCGTTATGGGGAAATAACATTGACCCTGTAAGAGACCCCTTTTCTAAGTCTCGCAGTTGACTATCCAATACTTCCAAAATAGTATCTCCTAAATTTTATAGGCGTTTTAAAGAGCTCAGAGTAGCTTTGTATAAAAGAAGAACTTTTGTGAATACAATAATGTCTAACACGACAAATGGCCATTTTTATATGAAAGTGATAAATATCTACAGATGTTATTTATTTGCAGTTGGCAACCCTAAAATGCCAGCCGCCAGCTAACGTTACTATAGTACCAAAAACCTAAACCTAAACACATGTTAACTATGCTCTTGCTGCTAGAAATTAAAAAAGGTGAAGTTGCTGTGAATACGTATGATTGGATAAATGTCTTGAACAATATTAATGCTAACGAACTGCTTCAAATAACGACTAAGGTAGTATGCATGCAAAATGGACGTTTAAGGAAATTAAATTGCGAACCGCATCTTTTCCAAAGAAAATTGACCTGTTGGGTTCCTGGTGCAGTTACCGACGCAGGGAGGACAAGACAAAGAAAATATTATGTTTTGAAACACGCTTGAATCTTTTGCAAACAGGAATAAAAAGAAAATCTGCGTCATGAAGTAGAACTGAAAAACTAGAACAGAAGTCAGAATCTCAAGTCGGTGACAGTGAGGATCCTGAGTAAGAACCTTACCACCCGGATATTCCAGAACCAAAGAGGAAGAGGCGCGGACGCTGTTAGTGAACGATCTCTAGCCCCCTCAGACACAAGTATATGTTGTTGTTGTTGTGGTCTTCAGTCGTGAGACTGGTTTGATGCAGCTCTCCATGCTACTCTATCCTGTGCAAGCTTCTTCATCTCCCAGTACCTACTGCAACCTACATCCTTCTGAATCTGCTTAGTGTATTCATCTCTTGGTCTCCCCCTACGGTTTTTACCCTCCACGCTGCCCTCCAACACTAAATTGGTGATCCCTTGATGCCTCAGAGCATGTCCTACCAACCGATCCCTTCTTCTGGTCAAGTTGTGCCACAAACTCCTCTTCTCCCCAATCCTATTCAATACCTCCTCATTAGTTATGTGATCTACCCATCTAATCTTCAGCATTCTTCTGTAGCACCACATCTCGAAAGCTTTTATTCTCTTCTTGTCCAAACTATTTACCGTCCATGTTTCACTTCCATACATGGCTACACTCCATACAAATACTTTCAGAAATGACTTCATGACACTTAAATCTATACTCGATGTTAACAAATTTCTCTTCTTCAGAAACGCTTTCCTTGCCATTGCCAGTCTACATTTTATATCCTCTCTACTTCGACCATCATCAGTTATTTTGCTCCACAAATAGCAAAACTCCTTTACTACTTTAAGTGTCTCGTTTCCTAATCTAATACCCTCAACATCACCCGACTTAATTCGACTACATTCCATTATCCTCGTTTTGCTTTTGTTGATGTTCATCTTATATCCTCCCTTCAAGACACCATCCATTCCGTTCAACTGCTCTTCCAAGTCCTTTGCTGTCTCTGACAGAATTACAATGTCATCGGCGAACCTCAAAGTTTTTATTTCTTCTCCATGGATTTTAATACCTACTCCGAATTTTTCTTTTGTTTCCTTTACTGCTTGCTCAATATACAGATTGAATAACATCGGGGAGAGGCTACAACCCTGTCTTACTCCCTTCCCAACCACTGCTTCCCTTTCATGTCCCTCCACTCTTATAACTGCCATCTGGTTTCTGTACACATTGTAAATAGCCTTTCGCTCCCTGTATTTTACCCCTGCCACCATCAGAATTTGAAAGAGAGTATTCCAGTCAACATTGTCAAAAGCTTTCTCTAAGTCTACAAATGCTAGAAACGTAGGTTTGCCTTTCCTTAATCTTTCTTCTAAGATAAGTCGTAAGGTCTGTATTGCCTCACGTGTTCCAGTATTTCTACGGAATCCAAACTGATCTTCCCCGAGGTCGGCTTCTACTAGTTTTTCCATGCGTCTGTAAAGAATTCGTGTTAGCATTTTGCAGCTGTGGCTTATTAAACTGATTGTTCGGTAATTCTCACATCTGTCAACACCTGCTTTCTTTGGGATTGGAATTATTATATTCTTCTTGAAGTCTGAGGGTATTTCGCCTGTTTCATACATCTTGCTCACCAGATGGTAGAGTTTTGTCAGGACTGGCACTCCCAAGGCCGTCAGTAGTTCCAATGGAATGTTGTCTACTCCGGGGGCCTTGTTTCGACTCAGGTCTTTCAGTGCTCTGTCAAACTCTTCACGCAGTATCGTATCTCCCATTTCATCTTCATCCACATCCTCTTCCATTTCCATAATATTGTCCTCAAGTACATCGCCCTTGTATAGACCCTCTATATACTCCTTCCACCTTTCTGCTTTCCCTTCTTTGCTTAGAACTGGGTTTCCATCTGAGCTCTTGGTGTTCATACATGTGGTTCTCTTATCTCCAATGGTCTCTTTAATTTTCCTGTAGGCAGTATCTATCTTACCCCTAGTGAGATAAGCCTCTACATCCTTATATTTGTCCTCTAGCCATCCCTGCTCAGCCATTTTGCACTTCCTGTACATCTCATTTTTGAACGTTGTATTCCTTTTTGCCTGCTTCATTTACTACATTTTTATATTTTCTCCTTTAATCAATTAAATTCAGTATTTCTTCTGTTACCCAAGGATTTCTACTAGCCCTCGTCTTTTTACCTACTTGATCCTCTGCTGCCTTCACTACTTCATCCCTCAAAGCTACCCATTCTTCTTCTACTGTATTTCTTTCCCCCATTCCTGTCAATTGTTCCCTTATGCTCTCCCTGAAACTCTGTACAACCTCTGTTTCTTTCAGTTTATCCAGGTCCCATCTCCTTAAATTCCCACCTTTTTGCAGTTTCTTCAGTTTTAATCTTCAGGTCATAGCCAATAGATTGTGGTCAGAGTCCACATCTGCCCCTGGAAATGTCTTACAATTTAAAACCTGGTTCCCAAATCTCTGTCTTACCATTATATAATCTATCTGATACCTTTTAGTATCTCCAGGGTTCTTCCATGTATACAACCTTCTATCATGATTCTTAAACCAACTGTTAGCTATGATTAAGTTGTGCTCTGTGCAAAATTCTACCAGGCGGCTTCCTCTTTCATTTCTTAGCCCCAATCCATATTCACCTACTACGTTTCCTTCTCTCCCTTTTCCTACACTCGAATTCCAGTCACCCATGACTATTAAATTTTCGTCTCCCTTCACTATCTGAATAATTTCTTTTATTTCATCATACACTTCTTCAATTTCTTCGTCATCTGCAGAGCTAGTTGGCATATAAACTTGTACTCCTGTAGTAGGTGTGGGCTTCGTATCTATCTTGGCCACAATAATGCGTTCACTAAGCTGTTTGTAGTAGCTTACCCGCGTTCCTATTTTCCTATTCATTATTAAACCTACTCCTGCATTACCCCTATTTGACTTTGTGTTTATAACCCTGTAGTCACCTGACCTGAAGTCTTGTTCCTCCTGCCACCGAACTTCACTAATTCCCGCTATATCTAACTTTAACCTATCCATTTCCCTTTTCAAATTTTCTAACCTACCTGCCCGATTAAGGGATCTGACATTCCACGCTCCGATCCGTAGAACGCCAGTTTTCTTTCTCCTGATAACGACATCCTCTTGAGTAGTCCCCGCCCAGAGATCCGAATGGGGGACTATTTTACCTCCGGAATATTTTACCCAAGAGGACGCCATCATCATTTAATCATACAGTAAAGCTGCATGCCCTCGGGAAAAATTACGGCCGTAGTTTCCCCTTGCTTTCAGCCGTTCGCAGTACCAGCACAGCAAGGCCGTTTTGGTTATTGTTACAAGGCCAGATCAGTCAATCATCCAGACTGTTGCCCTTGCAACTACTGAAAAGGCTGCTGCCCCTCTTCAGGAACCACACGTTTGTCTGGCCTCTCAACAGATACCCCTCCGTTGTGGTTGTACCTACGGTACAGCTATCTGTATCGCTGAGGCACGCAAGCCTCCCCACCAACGGAAGGTCCATGGTTCATGGGGGGGGGGGGGGGGGCAAGTATATTAGAAGTACAAAATAAAATCGTTTGGTCACTATTAAATATGGGATCTCAGTAACCCATTTTTGCTTCTTTTTTAATTCGGAATTTTATGGGGTTTTGGGCCCAACAATGACTCCAAAATTCAAATTTGGTCTAAAAGATGCCACATCACAGAGTAAAAATACCAAGCTAAAAATTCTGTAACATTCGTAATTTCGCGCCAGTGGTGTGTTGGAGCGAAATGTGGTTGGCATCCCTGCACACGCCTGTGTTTAATGTGTAGCTGCCGAAAGTTTCATTGCTGTATGTCAGTTATTGTTCAGTGCTCTATTCAGTAGAACGTTGTGTCCCACAGTTTGCGAATTTCGAGATGGCAGAGTTAGAGGAGCAACGAGTCTGCATTAAATTTTGAGTGAAATTCAGCGACACACCAAATTATGCAGAAAACTTACGGCGATGAGTGCTTAAGCCGGACTCGGTGTTACAAATGGACTACACGGTTTAAATATGGCGGGACGAAAGTTAAAGTTCAGGACGCCCTTCGACGTCTACCGACGACGCTCATGTCAGGAACGTCAACGAAATTGTGCGTGCCAACCGAAGAACGACTGTCAGAGAGACTGCAAAAGAATGTAACATTTCAGTTGGATCATGTCATGAAATCCTGACACAGTGCATCGTGTTGCCGCCAAATTCGTCGCACGGCTCATGAGTCAAGACCAGAAAGACCTTCGCCTCGCTATCTGTGAAGAGCTTTTGGAACGTGCAAATGGGAACTAGATGTTGTTCAAGGGAATCATAACTGGTGATGAGACGGGGTTCTACGCTTATGATGCTGAAACCAAGGTTCAATCTTCACAATGGGTCGGGAAAGGTGCTCCAAAACCAAGAAAAGCTCGTCACGTCAGGTCAAATGTCAAAGTCATGCTGATAGTTTTCTTTGACCTTGAAGGATTAGTTCATCATGAATTCGTGCCACAGTGGCAAACCGTTAATCGATGGTAGTATCAGGCCTGCTAGAAAATGAGAGAAGGAAACGGCCTGAAATGTGGCGAGACAATTCATGGCTCTTGCATCACGATAACGCACCCGTTGGTGCGTGACTGTTGCAGAAAAAACGAAATCACTGTGCTGCCTCATCCTCCGTACCCTCAGGACCTGGTCCCTGCGGAATTTTGTTTTCTTTCTAAAATTGCAAACCCCGATGAAAGGACGAAGGTTTGCGTCGACAGACGAGATAAAAGAAAATTCGCAGATGGCGCTTCCCGTGATCTATCAAGATGACTACCAAGAGTGCTTCCGGAAGTGGAAAAGGCGTTGGGGGCGGTATATCAATTGTGGAGGAGAGTATTTCGAAGGAGACCATACGCAATAAATAAAAGTTAAGCTTAGGAATATTTTGTGGACAAAGGTCCGGAATTTTTTGAACAGGCCTCGTGTTTTGTCAAAAAAGAGCTATGCAGCGTACACTAATTTTTCTCAGTTCGGGTTCAATTTATTTGGTTTTAAATTTCTGTGCACTGTAATGTGCTATAGGTCTATAGGGGCTAACCACTTAACCTGTACTGATAACTTTAAGAAGTTTGTATCGTTTGACAAAGGACATTTTACGGAAAATATACATGCAGAATTTTTCTTACATTTGTAAAACTAAACAATGATAAAAAAGTGAATCTTTAAAACGTATTATCTCAAAACACATATTTCCTATCACCAATACTCAGCCTGTCATAACTCACTCAAATCTAGAGACAGTGATCTATTTTTTAGCAAGTTATTCAGAATTTAACGCAGCGTGCAAAACTTACAATAGCTCAAAATCCACAGTTTTCAGCTAGAGATCCCTTTTCACTTCCTGTGTCACAAATAAACTAATCTCATATGTACTTGTCCGTGCGTGACTAACTCTTTGTATGCAAATAAAACGTTTGAATATCAAGATATTGTATCAGATTTGAGTAATCAGCGCCTGTACTCCAAATGAGGTGATGAAACTAAAAATGAATTTACAGAAACAGTTTATCAGGCATTATGTGCCCCTTTTTTCCAGTCTGATGTACCCTTTTGCGGTAATACGCAATTTCAATCTCAACACGTTCCCCATGGAGGAGGCTATGTAAACCTACCCTTGGCAGACCAAACGCACACGACTGAAAATTCACGAGAACACAGACTAACACAGGCAATAGCGAAAACGAGAGTCTCGATTCCAATTTTTTGCTTCTAATGATGTGATCCTTGTCTTCACTCAGAAAGAACACCAATCATAACACGACGCACGCCAGAGAATGGAATCATACTTCAATCAATGTCCTCCACACTGACACAAACAAACACGACAAACAAAAAGAATCAAATTAACACAAGTTATGAAACCCAAAAAATTCAGCGGCACGTCCTCGCACCAAGAATTGATCCACAGGATTAGTTACAAAAAAAAAGTCACACGATAAACATACATACAAAAAATAAAACCCTGAAAATACTTAATTTCTGTTGATGTATAAAATTGATAAGGACTTTTCACCAGCAAGTGAACCCTCTAATCTAACGCGCTTACGATTGGCACCTGCGTTTAACTCTGCATATCTGTTTTGATAACTGATGTCATCCGCTTATTTGGCCAGAAAGTTGTAATATTAGTAATTTTCGCCTAACAAACATTAATATACGCTCAATAGTACACGCCTGGTGGCCTAAAGTTATCGAACAATTGTAAAGTAAAAGAAATGAACCATCGCATAGCAGCGACAGAATCTATTATTCTTTATCTTTGGCGTTCTTGCGCGGTGCCTGTAAATCTCTATGTACATGTATCGATTAATGATATGAAAAAGAATTCTGTTGTTTCAAGACAAATTAGGCAATTGGCGCCTCACCTTTTACTGTTTGTATTCCATGAAAGGCGGACGCGGACTTGCTGCGTTCCGCAACGGTATTTTATATTTCATGTGACACTATTGAGTGAAAATACTAATTGTAATTTTTCCAATCAGAAAACATGTAGTTTCTTGCAACTGATTACGAACAACAGCATCAAGAGGACATTTTGACTGTTATGTATAAAGTATTTAACCACAATGGTCATCTATCGTAATTAAATATGAAAAGGTACGTAGCATTAGAAAAGGTGTGTTAAAGATAAGTAAGCTTATTTTAGTAAATTAACCTTGATGATTTCCATCTCCTCATTTACTCAATTGATAATTATTTTGTGTTAGTTCATCACCAGAAATTACGATCACGCTGATGGGCCGAACGCAGCATGAGGCAGAAGGAACATTATCGTTTTCCTATTATTTCTGAACCATTTTTTTTAATTGTGTAGTGTTGCATTTCTTTTAAAGTCTATAAATCTTCTGGTTCCTCAGTGTTGTTCCGGGCATGATTACATCGCGAATATAAAAATGCACAGAATTCAAATGGTTCAAATGGCTCTGAGCACTATGGGACTTAACATCTTAGGTCATCAGTCCCCTAGAACTTAGAACTACTTAAACCTAACTAACCTAAGGACATCACACACATCCATGCCCGAGGCAGGATTCGAACCTGCGACCGTAGCAGCCCCGCGGTTCCGGACTGCAGCGCTAGAACCGCACGGCCACCGCGGCCGGCTGCACAGAATTGATAATGTTTCTCTTATTCAGGTATTTAATGCTCAACGTATGTTATTATGTTAGTGTAATCAATCCCCGATTCTGTTGCCAAGTATCCCACAAAAATATTCACTTTTCGACATTTTTTAAAAAAAAATAAAATAACAATTCTCTTTCTTTTTGCCCTCCAAGAGCAACGCTACAAAGTCTGTGCCTAGCAAAATATTTCTACATAGATTTGGCACTAAAAAAATCAGTGTACATAAGTGACTCCATCAATTCTCACTTCAAAGATGGTTTCTTTTGTAAACCCTCGTAGTCAGTTTTGTAAAGGCCTAGTCGTTACTGCTGTGGAGGCCGAGTTGCCAGTGTGGTTATGGTAGGCCGAGCTCGTGGGTTCGTGAAACGACTTCCTGATGCAGTACACTGCTGAGGCAATTCTCCCTGCCACTGTTACACAGCTATGCCCCAGGGTCAGGTAATAGGATAGGGGAACGAAGGTTCTACAACACTCCAACAACTTAGTAACAAAGTCACACAGATGAGTCAAAAAGGTTTACTTATATTTGTGTCTTGACGAATAAGAAGTCTGCAACACTACTTGTAATGTAACACAAAACAGGCCCTCAATGGCTAAGTGCAAAAAATAGTAGGTAAACTTCACAGTGCATAGCAAATGCAATTTCCAACTGTCAGTTCACTTTCAAGAGTTCACTAAACGAAGTACCCTGTCTAAGTGGGACCTGGACGATAATCTACAACCAAGTGGGCGAGAGCTGCTCTTCTATACTTCGAGTAGACTTCTGTTCATTGTCCTCCAGTCATTGACGGATTGCACACGGCCGGCAATTGGCCGAGGCGGAATCGATATCTTCATCCTCAGCCCTGCCCTGGGCGCTGGTGGAACTCGCACCAAGTGTCGAGTTTCTAAGGCACTGGCACCAGCTGGCATCTTTGCGCCTGTTGTCCTGGCTGTGTCCTGTTCGAGCGACACAGCAGTTTCACTTTTCGTTGGCCTACTTAGACTTCCAGTAGCTGTCTCAGTTTGTACGTGGTAACTGTATACGCTAGAACAGGGCTCTCCAAACTACGGCCCGCGGGCCGAAACCGGCCCGCGAGGGCCAGCAAACCGGCCGCCGTTAGCTGGCCGGACATCCCCGGTATCCGGCCCGCCAGAATTTGAGGTGGTACCTTTACTGCCAACAATTGAGTTTCGAGGCCTATCGCGACCAATACACCGCGACATTGGCTCTGCTACTCGCTACGAGACTACATAACTAAACTTATTGTTGCGCCGCTTGAAATAACAATGCGTTGACATACTCTGCCTCTGTTACGTCTTGCAGTAATAGTGTTGCTAACAATGATTTTGAGATTTCGTTAACTTTGCAGGACGCTTTCGTGAAGAATGTGCAGTGACATACTATTTGTCGGCGAAATTCGCCAGAATAAAATACGCCAGAATTTCGGTCAGGTACGTCCACCAATCAAAATTATGTAATTAAATAAAAATCGTAGTTCGTTTCAGTGCTAGCTATTCCCACAACCTTAGACTTTTGCGATTTCATCTTTCCTTTAGCCTTACATTACGGTGATCATGGAGTGCTACGGTGCTTTAATCCCACTAGGAAGATCTTGGCCCTTATGACTTCGTGGAGGAGTCAATGTGGCATGCGGACTAAAAAGTTTTGAAGAACGATTCAGAGACATAACTGACGTTGCTTCCTTAATCAACCAAACAGTTTACTGCTGCATCATTAACAAGGACGTTTATAACAAAAAATGGTTCAAATGGCTCTGAGCACTATGGGACTTAACATCTGAGGTCATCAGTCCCCTAGAACTTAGAACTACTTAAACCTAACTATCCTAAGGACATCAAACACATCCAGGTCCGAGGCAGGATTCGAACCTGCGACCGAAGCGATCGCGCGGTTCCAGACTGAAGCGCATAGAACCGCTCGGCCAAACTGCCGGCACGTTATAACAGCCGGAACTTTTTGATCATATTCTTTCTTTAGCTCTGTCTCCATCAAATAATCGTTCTCAGTTCCTTTAAAATTATCGTTGTACAGAGGTATCTACTATGTCTCATGTAGGTTCAAAATCATTATCATAACCACATAGCTCGTCGAGAGCAGGACGAAATTCTCGCAAACCTTCGCTCAAACTATATAATTTTCTGGCTAAATATCAGTTGCCCACCTGTGTGGTAACCTCCCTTGTACGCTGCCCTGTGGAACGTTATCTCTCGTCTGGAATTCGTACTCCTCTTTACTGAACCGATAACAGTGCAAATCATCGACAATAAATTGCACTTTGTCATCCTCAACGATGAACGTTTTAATTTCATCCCGGCTACCAGCAACTACTAACAAAATTACACTCCTCAGACTCCTATATACCAGTCACTGTGTCCGTAACAGTAATTACTGCAGAAACTTGTTGTTCAGCAAATAAATCGTCAGCCCACACAACACTCTTTGCGTGCCTGAGCACTACTTCTGCCGCGACAGGTTGCTTTTTCTCCAGTCTAGCAGCAAAAATATCTACCACTGGAGCTGCTTCAACCCACTCCACAGAAATTTTAACATTGACTTTGCCGTTTGTTGCCGTTAACGATTTCTCACTCTGATTGATGATCAGCTCTAGTGCTGCCAGACCGATACGACTATCTTCCTCGCATTACTTGGGATTAAATAATACGTTTAAATCGACGTCTACAGATGCATTTCACTGTCTCTTTCTGAATTTACTATCATACTGCCTGCACCCTCAAATGGTTCAAATGGCTCTGAGCACTATGGGACTTAACTGCTGTGGCCATCAGTCCCATAGAACTTAGAACTACTTAAACCTAACTAACCTAAGGACATCACACACATCCATGCCCGAGGCAGAATTCGAACCTGCGACCGTAGCGGTCGCGCGGTTCCATAGCCTGCACCCTCTCCATAATTCTTCGCTTCCCAGTACTGTCCATCCTATCATCATACCCTTACGTGAACCCATCATACTGCGTCTATAACTGCCGAGCGGTTCTAGGCGCTACAGTGTGGAACCGCGAGACCGCTACGGTCACAGGTTCGAATCCTGCCCCGGGCATGGATGTGTGTGAAGACCTTAGGTTAGTTAGGTTTAAGTATTTCTAAGTTCTAGGAACTGATGACCTCCACAGTTCAGTCCCATAGTGCTCGGAGCCATTTTTTTGCGTCTATATCTACATGGATACTATGTAAATCACGAGAGAGAGAGCGTTCATCGAGCCACCTTCACAATAATTCTCTATAATTCCAATCACGAACAGCGAGCGGAAAAAACGAACACCTATATCTTTCCGTGCGAGTTCTGGTTTTCATTATTTTATTATGATGATCGTTTCTCCCTATGTAGGTGGGCGACAACAAAATATTTTCGCGCTCGGAGGAGAAAATTGTTGATTGAAATTTCGTGAGAAGATTCTCCCTGAACGAAAAACACCTTTGTTTCAATTACGTCCACCGTAAATCCTGTATCATGTCAGTGACACTCTCTCCCCCATTTCTCGATAGTACAAAACGTGCTGCTCTCCTTTGAACTTTCTCGATATACTCCGTTAATCCAGTCTGGTAAGGATCCCAGATCGCGCAGCAGTACTCCAAAGGAGGCCGGACGAGTTTAGTGTAGGCAGTCTAAATAGTAGATCTGTTACATTTTCTAAATTTTCTGCCAGTAAAACGCAGTCTTTGGTTTGAAACCCCTCCCGCAACATTTTCTATGTGTTCTTTCCAATTTCAGTTGTTCGTAATTAAAATTCCTAGGTTTTTAATTGAATTTACGGCCTCTAGATTTGACTGATTTATCGTGTAACCAAAGTTTAACGAATTCGTTTTAGCACTCATGTGGATGATCCCACACTTTTCATTATTTAGGGTGAACTGCCAATTTTCTCACCATACATATAGCATTTATAAATCGTTTTGCAATTTGGTTTCATCTTCTGATGACTTTTCTAGGCGACAAAGGACAGACTCACCAGCAAACAACCTAAGACGGCTGCGCATATTGTCTCCTATAACGTTTATATAGATAGGGAACAGCAGGGGCCTATACCACTGCCTTCGGGAACGCCAGAAATCACTTCTGTTTTACTCTATGACTTTCCGTCAGTTACTACGAACTGTGACCTCTCTGACAGGAAATGAAGAATACAGTCACATAACTGAGACGATATTCCATAAGCACGCAATTTCACTACAAGCCTCTTGTGTGGTACAATGTCAAAAGCCCCCCAGGAATCTAGAAATGCGGAATCAATTTGAAATCCCCTGTCAGTAGCACTCAGCATTTCATGTGAGCAAAGAGCTAGTTGTGTTTCACAAGAACGATATTTTCTAAATCCGTGTTGACTTTGTGTCAATAGACCGTTCTCTTCGGGGTAATTCACAATGTTCGGACACAATATATATTCCAAAATCCTGCTGCATATCGACGTAATGATATGGCCTGTAATTTAGTGGATCACTCCTACTAAAGTTTTGAGTATTGGTGTGGTCTGTGCAACTTTCCAGTCCTTGGGTACTGATTCTTCATCGAGCGAACGATTGTTAGGTATGGAGCTATTGCTTCAGCATATTCTGAAAGGAACATTCCTCCTTTTGCGGACAACAGTCGCGAGAAAATCTAGTTTACCGGTTTCTGTCTCTGGTTATTCCCATTTTGATCCCCGTTGCTACTTTGCCTACTATTTCCAGCCCTTCTCTGCGCAGCTGATTTATACGAGGTGCGGCTAGAAAAAAACCGGACTGATGCTGGAAAAAACATTTATTTACAATTTCATGTTATCTCCTTCAATGTACTCTCCTCCTCGGTCTCTACACCGCTCCATACGAATTTTCCACTGTTCGTAGCAATGCTGCAGATCATTTTCGGTAAGTCCATACATTACTTCCGTCGCTTTTTCTTTTACTGCTTCAACAGTCTCAAATCTAGTTCCTTTCAAAGCTGACTTGACTTTAGGGAAAAGAAAAAAGTCACAGGGGGCCAAATCAGGTGAGTAGGGTGGATGATCTAAGATGGGAATGTTGTGTTTTGCCAAAAACGTCTTCACTGACAACGCACTGTGAGCTGGGGCATTGTCTTGGTGAAGGATCCATGACTTTTTTCTCCACAAATCGTTCCGTTTTCTCCGTACTCGCTCACGTAGGGTAGCCAGGACGCTAATGTAGTAATGCTAATTCACTGTTTGTCCCTCTGGTACCCAATCAATGTGCACAATCCCTTTGATGTCAAAAAAAACAATCATCATTGCCTTGAATTTCGATTTTGACATTCGTGCTTTTTTTTGTCGTGGAGAACCAGGAGTTTTCCAATGCATCGATTGGCGTTTAGTTTCGGGATCGTAAGTAAAAAACCACGATTCATCGCAAGTAATAACATTTTGTAAGAAGGTGGGATCACTTTCAATGTTTTCCAGTATGTCAGAAGAAATCATTCTTCGGCGTTCCTTCTGTTCAATTGTGAGACACTTTGGAACCATTCTTGAACACACTTTGTTCATGTTGAAACTTTCATGAAGAATCTGCCTAACACTTTCCTTGTCAACTCCTGTTAACTCAGACACTGCTCTGATTGTTAAACGGCGATCTTGTCGAACAAGTTTACCGATTTTTTCAATGTTTGCATCAGTTTCTGCTGACAATGGTCTGCCAGTGCGAGTGTCATCACTGGTGTCTTCGCGGCCATCTTTAAATCGTTTAAACCACTCAAACACTTGTGTTCGCGATAAACAATCATCGCCGTACACTTGTTGTAACATTACAAACGTTTCACTTGCAGATTTTCCTAGTTTGAAACAAAATTTGATGTTAACACGTTGTTCTTTCTGTACACTCAACATTTTCCGACGCACAGACAAAACGTCAACTACTTAAAACAGACGCCACGGGCAGACTGAGTGCAGGAGGCAGATGAAACTCGAACAGTAGGCGGAGCGAGAGTCACGTGACAGGCCACGCGACTTTCAGCCTTATTGCATTCGTTTTATTGTTTCACCAGTACTAGTCCGGTTTTTTTCTAGCCACACCTCGTACGATTGTTGGAATTCGGCTAATAATGTCAATATCACGCTGGAAGCGCTTCCGATCAGCGTCCTGCCAGTTCCTATCTCCCCTATTGTGTCCATTATTTATTGTGTTACCGGCACGTCTTTTCTGGTAACAGGCTGGACACCGTGCATTCGCTCCACGAAACGAACTCTAGAAAATCGTCTATTGCTTCCGTGGGGCTGTGAACCGAATTCCACTGCAAATAATCAGGCAAGCGCCTCTTCAGAGCTAAAATCCCTGCGAGTGTGTCCAAGGGCCTGTCTAAATGCTATAACTTTCGCAGTTCCGACTCAAAAAACTAATGATGGCTCTCGATCTTCCACCATAATCGAGTCCATCAACATGAGGTGTCAAATATGAGGTAGCCATGGAGGTGGATCCGTGGGTGGGTTGTACTATGCCAAGACTGCTTGGTAGCTACTACAGGAAAACACAATTAATTAGCAGGAGTACAAGATAATAAAGTATTTATTACTTAACTTTGCTGTAGTCCATGATCAGTTAGTTGACAATTATAGAAGACGTGACTAGACTAAGCGTATGTAGAATGACATAATTTACAAGTCACAGGTCTTGCAGTGACGAATTAATCTCTCGTAATCTCGAATGTCGAATCCGGTGAATTTGAAGACTAACTTGGAACGGAGCTACAGAGACTTGATGGCAGCAATGACTGAGCAGCAGACGATGACTAACATCGGCGCTGGCTGACCACTGAGCGCGGCTACGAACTGTCGACTGGCACAACTGCACTACTCTCCTGCTGCACATGAAGTGCCCTAGCGGCGCCTCGCGGCGAGCATAAGTACTGCGACTGGCTGTGTACTCTTTGGCTAACAAAGCCGTTCTTCTGTTCCGTTTATCGAGAGAATCGCATTCGGCCGATCGATCTCTCAGGCGGCGGTGTGGTCGTATGACTGACAACATCACAACCAACACATGCTCCCTGGATCCCTGCTGCAACACCACCCGCTCAGGAACACGTTTTGTAATTGCGTGCCCGCATCTCGTGGTCGTGCGGTAGCGTTCTCGCTTCCCACGCCCGGGTTCCCGGGCTCGATTCCCGGCGGGGTCAGGGATTTTCTCTGCCTCGTGATGGCTGGGTGTTGTGTGATGTCCTTAGGTTAGTTAGGTTTAAGTAGTTCTCAGTTCTAGGGGACTGATGACCATAGATGTTAAGTCCCATAGTGCTCAGAGCCATTTGAACCATTTTGTAATTGCGTCTTCTTTCCTACACCCCAGTATTTGTTAAGCAGGAGCGTCTCAAACGGGGCGTAGTCGCTAAGTCCTGCCGCATTTCGAATCGTCCACTGCTGTGCGTCTCCATCAAGCTACTGCTTAAGGAACTTAACTTTCATCTCGTCTGACTTGCACAGTCCTTGCACACGATAAAAAAATCCATCAGTGGTACTTACTTTCCTCATTAAAATACAGGATGTTTATAAATTAGTCACACAAATGTAATCTTTAATTGTGGAAAAGTCAAATAACTTAACAGAAATGTTTGACATTCCAATGAACGCAGTATATCTTCAAGTTCTAAAAAATGGTGCAAATAGCTCTGAGCACTATGGGACTTAACATCTATGCTCATCAGTCCCCTAGAACTTAGAACTACTTAAACCTAACTAACCTAAGGACATCACACAACACCCAACCATCACGAGGCAGAGAAAATCCCTGACCCCGCCGGGAATCGAACCCGGGAACCCGGGCGCGGGAAGCGAGAACACTACCGCACGACCACGAGATGCGGGCATCTTGAAGTTCTATTTATAACTGCTGTCACTAGTTGAAGAACATGAATCGGAAGTTCTAACTAAGTGGCGATTTGAGAGAGTTGCTCCTGGGACATGTCGACTGTCATTTGCACCACAATTGTTGACGAAATTATTGCCATGGCTGAGAATGCTGGACGCAATGTGTGGTCTTCAAGAAGTGCACGAGCTCTGTAACGACATCTGATCATTCCGCGGTTCACCGTTTGAAAAGTGCTGCGAACAGTTATCAAATGGTATCCAGACAGTCGTGGATGCAGATGGTCGTCACATTCAGGAACGTTTGTAATCTGGAACGTAAACATGGTACTCAATTAGCAAATGTTCCCCTCTCGTATGGAAACCGAAGTCTTTCAATGGTTTGTTTGTTATTTCTCTTACGGGTGTCCTTACAAATGTTTTCACGAAGGTTTGTGTCCAACGGTCACTCGTTTTTTAGGGGTCACTGTCAAGCAGCGAAAGTTCAGTTCATAACTACCAAGTAACTGGAGAATTTATATCAGGCTGGTGAGTATTACATTTGCGAATAATACTCGTTACATCTGCTACACATAAGATGAAGAAGCAGAGAAGCACTAAATGTAATTTAGTAGAAGTCTAACAATGTGATTTATTTTCCTGTATGTGCTGCAGCAAAGAAGTCCCAAGCACAAAAATTACGGATTGGCATTGTTAACAAAGCTACAAATAGAGTATTCACTGCGCTGCGCGGCAAGGGACGGTTCGGTGGAGTGGCGTGTCATGGACCTTGGTACGACGTTCAGATAAATGCGTGTGAATCTGGCCGAAGCTGAACTATTAGTTTTGGTTACTGGCTAAATGAACGTAAGTAACAACAAAAACACTTTACAAAAGAGCTTATCTTTTACACAGAGGCGTCAGTTTGAAATTGGAACTTTCCTATATCAGAATGGAAGTATTCGTGTCAATGGTTCAAATGGCTCTGAGCACTATGGGACTCAACTTCTGAGGTCATTAGTCCCCTAGAACTTAGAACTAGTTAAACCTAACTAACCTAAGGACATCACACACATCCATGCCCGAGGCAGGATTCGAACCTGCGACCGTAACGGTCATTCGTGTCAATCCAACGTGGTTTATACAAAATCGGGTGGATTTGTTCTGCTATGCAGCTCAAAGTCTGAACTTCACCACATGGAATATCTTGCGTATCAGAATGCTTCTCTCAAAATATCTATAACAACTAATCATCACTTTCAGGAAGAATAGAAACAACTGCCAGCTCCGTTCTGTTATCGGTTCCCTGAATTTAAACGCTTTGTCAGGAGTTAAGTGAGGACTTACTCATTGCTTACTACATTACTGGAGTCTTTTTAAAGAACACAAAAGTACTTCTAGAGGGACTTGCCCATAGAGTGTGCCTCTAATAATTACGTTCTGTTTGTCTCACATATTCAGACGAACAAGCGATATCAAAGAACTAAATTAAATAAATGAACAAAAATTAATGATAAAGACCTGCTTGAATTGGTACAACTTATATTGAAGAAAACATTTTACGAACTACCGTTTCGAAAAAAAAAGAACCTCATTCAACACAATCACAGTGTCGAAGCAGCACTATATACGTTCAATCAAGCGTGAAAATGACATGATCTGCACAACACTAGGTGAGTGTACGTACCTGAACTACGTCTTCGCTTATATTTGGTACGGTGTGGCACACGTTTTCGAGGCCCCAAGTCCTGACGACTAGACAGTGATTTCGGTACTGCTATCTTGTTTCTATTTGTACAAGATCCATAAGTGTTACTTAGCTGAAGCACCATAACAAAACCATAGGAAAAAAGTATATAGTGTCCTTAAAAACTCCAATTCGGTGTCATAATTCGGCAGCTATAAACATTAAAAATTTCTTACGTACGTTTGAAAATTCGGGGCATTGTCCGTTTGAAGTTAATGAAAACCACACCTCCATATATACGCGTTCTGGACATACACGGCGCTTATGGTTTTCTGTTACATCGTTCTAGGGGTAGTAGAGAGCATTTAATAGATAAGTCTTGATAACGAACCCTGCCCACAAATTTACCATTTCAATATTCTGTACCTCGTCAGTTCGAAAAGGTTCGAGACCTGGTTAAAAAAAGAGAAAAAAAAGAGAGAGAGAGAGAAATGTTAAGATGGTGGTCTTAATGCGTCAGGTGTTCTATATAGTCTCCCCCACTTGAACACAACGCACAGAACGTTCATACAACCATGTGAAACTGTCAGAAAATTCCTACTTTGGGATTTTGTTCAGCTCGCACGCACTTTCGCTTGAATGTCGGTTATGTCGTCAAAGCGTTGATCCTTCATGCTAATTTCTGCACTTTGTCTTTTTCAGTAGGTTCATGACGCAGAGGCATCCACGGACGCTGTTTTTGTTTGGGAGTCCAGATGTGCGGAACTTCTCTCTTTGCACTCACTTCTCCTCATTCTATAGAATGTCCTGAACACTTGACTTGAGGTATTGTTGCACTGCAATTTGTCACAGAACAACGTTGACACACTACGGTTGCATGTCCACCATTTAACACTACTTGCATACAAGTGACTGTTGGAACACACACTTGTTGTTTGCAGTTGTTCGTTTAAGCTGCCACAGTAGTTATTACACTGGAGTCGCTTATACGCCAGTATTAAAATCAGCATCAGAACTTTTTGGACGGGCAGTGTCAGTTTGAATTCGGACCACTTTCAAATTCCCACTTCACGGTACGCACATAAACTGAGAAGAGGACGCCGTCATCAGTCCCTGTTGTAATTATGATGTTACCTATCATTCTTGACGCAACGACTGCGGAAAACTGATTCGTTTTCCGCAATGAGGGTAGACTGTGGCGCTCCACGGACGCGATTTTTAAGAGCACGTTCTTCGATACGTAGAAGAGAACACAACGG
The DNA here is from genome assembly GCF_023898315.1 of Schistocerca nitens. Classification (NCBI taxonomy): domain Eukaryota; kingdom Metazoa; phylum Arthropoda; class Insecta; order Orthoptera; family Acrididae; genus Schistocerca; species Schistocerca nitens. Next base: position 148,003,024 of record NC_064618.1, read on the forward strand.
CAAGTACTCGAAACTCTGCCCATGCCATGGGCTGCTGTATATCACACAAGGGCAGCTCTGTCTCAGCTGTATGCGTACCGTGTAGCAGCAAATTTGGAAGTGATCCTATGTTCAGATTATTTTAAGCCCTAGCTGTACACTGCCGGACGTGGGTCCCTTACCAAAACTGTGTCTAGTTCCATTCGCAAATGCTAGAAACCTGTAGCAGGAATTGTGAAACACCCTGTACATGTTTAACTGTTCCTTAATGGAATAGGGGTAATGCAGGAGTAGGTTTAATAATGAATAAAAAAATAGGAGTGCGAGTAAGCTACTACAAACAGCATAGTGAACGCATTATTGTGGCCAAGATAGACACGAAGCCCACGCCTACTACAGTAGTACAAGTTTATATGCCAACTAGCTCTGCAATGACGAAGAAATTGAAGCAATGTATGATGAGATAAAAGAAATTATTCAGATAGTGAAGAGAGACGAAAATTTAATAGTCATGTGTGATTGGAATTCGATAGTAGGAAAAAGAAGAGAAGGAAACGTAGTAGATGAATATGGATTGGGGGTAAGAAATGAAAGAGGAAGCCGCCCGGTAGAATTCTGCACAGAGCATAACTTAATCATAGATTACATTTGGTTCAAGAATCATAAAAGAAGGTTGTATACATAATAGAAGCTTGGAGATACTGACATGTTTCAGATAGATTACATAATGGGAAGACAGAGATTTAGGAACCAGGTTTTAAACTGTAAGACATTTCCAGGGTCAGATGTGGACCCTGACCACAATCTATTGGTTATGAACTGTAGATTAAAACTGAAGAAACTACAAAAAGGTGGGAATTTCAGGAGATGGGACCTGGATAAACTGACTAAACCAGAGGCTGTACAGAGTTTCAGGGAGAGCATAAGGGAACAATTGACAGGAATGGGGGAAAGAAACAGAGTAGAAGAAGAATGGGTAGCTTTGAGGGATGAAGTAGTGTAGGCAGCCAAGTAGGTAAAAAGGCGAGGGCTAGTAGAAATCCTTGAGTGACAGAAGAAATATTGAATTTAATTGATGAACGGAGAAAATATTAAAATGCAGTAAATGAAGCAGGCAAAAAGGAATACAAACGTCTCAAAAATGAGATCGACTGGAAGTGCAAAATGGCTAAGCAGGCATGGATAGAGGACAAATGTAAGGATGTAGAAGCTTATCTCACTAGGGGTAAGATAGATACTGCCTACAGGGAAATTAAAGAGACCTTTGGAGAAAAGAGAACCACTTGTATGAATATCAAGAGCTCAGATGGAAACCCAGTTCTAACAAGGGAACCTCCCCATCGCACCCCCCTCAGATTTAGTTATAAGTTGGCACAGTGGATAGGCCTTGAAAACTGAACACAGATCAAGCGAGAAAAAGGGAAGAAGTTGTGTGGAACTATGAAAAAAATAAGCAAAATACACAAACTGAGTAGTCCATGCGCAAGATAAGCAACATCAAGGAAACTGTAAGCTCAAGAGCGCCGTGGGCCCGTGGTTGGAGTGAGCAGCTCCGGAACGAGAGGTCCTTTGTTCAAGTCTTCCCTCGAGTGAAAAGTTTAATTTTTTATTTTCAGACAATTATCAAAGTTCAGGCACTCACAAATAATCAACTTCGCTCTCCAAAATTCCAGGACATGTTCAGATTTGCTTGGACATATGCAGGATTAGACGAACTACACATGAAAAAATTTGAAAACGTTAAAAACATATGGTTTGACAGAGCACAGGGAAAACTGTGTGACTGTGAAACTGTTGCATTCATTTGTTGCAGTTTATGTGACAAACTCTTATGTGACAAACTCTTACGGTCCGCAGCTCGTGGTCGTGCGGTAGTGTTCTCGCTTCCCACGCCCGGGTTCCCGGCTTCGATTCCCGGTGGGGTCAGGGATTTTCTCTGCCTCGTGATGACGGGGTGTTGTGTGCTGTCCTTAGATTAGTTAGGTTTAAGTAGTTCTAAGTTCTAGGGGACTGATGACCATAGATGTTACGTCCCATAGTGCTCAGAGCCAAACTATTATGTATTCATTACTTTTTTGGGAGCGATTATCACATCCGCAAGAAAACCTAAATCGGGCAAGGTAGAAGAATCTTTTTACCCATTCGCCAAGTGTACAAGTTAGGTGGGTCGAGAACATATTCCTGTCATGTGACGCACATGCCGTCACCAGTGTAGTATAGAATATATCACACGTGTTTTCTTGTGGAGGAATTGGTTGACCTATGACCTTGCGATCAAATGTTTTCGGTTCCCATTGGAGAGGCACTTCCTTTCGTTTACTAATCGCACTGTTTTGCGGTGCGGTCGCAAAACACAGACACTAAACTTATTTCAGTGAACAGAGGCGTCAATGAACGAACGGTCAGATCATAACTTTGCGAAAATAAAGAAGGTAAACTTTTCATGCGAGGGAAGAATTGAACCAAGGACCTCTCCTTCCGCAGCTACTCACGCTAACCACAGGACCACGGCGCTCCTGGGCTGATACTGTCCTTGATGTTGCCTATCTTGCGCATGGACTACTCAGTTTGTATATTTTGCTTATTTTTTTCTCATAGTTCCATACAACTTCTTCCTGTTTTCTCGATTGATCTGTGTTCAGTTTTTCAAGGTCTATCCATGGTGCCAACTTATAACTAAATCTGAGGGGGGGGTGCGATGGGGAAGTTCCCTTGTAAGCAAAGAAGGGAAAGCGGAAAGGTGGAAGGAGTATATAGAGGGTCTATACAAGGGCGAGGTACTTGAGGGCAATATTATGGAAATGTAAGAGGGCGTAGATGAAGATGAAATGGGAGATACGATACTGCGTGAAGAATTTGACAGAGTACTGAGAGACCTAAGTCGAAACAAGGCCCCGGAAGTAGACAACATTCCATTAGAACTACTGACAGCCTTGGGAGAGCCAGTCCTGACAAAACTCTACCATCTGGTGAGCAAAATCTATGAGACAGGCGAAATACACAGACTTCAAGAAGAATATAATAATTCCAATCCCAAAGAAAGCAGGTGTTGACAGATGTGAAAATTATCGAACTATGAGTTCAATAAGTCACGGCTGCAAAATACTAACACGAATTCTTTACAGACGAATGGAAAAACTGGTAGAAGCGGACCTCGGGGAAGATCAGTTTGGATTCCGTAGAAATGTTGGAACACGTGAGGCATTACTAACCTTACGACTTATCTTAGAAGAAAGATTAAGAAAAGGCAAACCTACGTTCCTAGCATTTGTAGACTTAGAGAAAGCTTTTGACAATGTTGACTGGAATACTCTCTTTCAAATTCTGACGGTGGCAAGGGTAAAACACAGGAAGCGAAAGGTTATTTACAATTTGTACAGAAACCAGATGGCAGTTATAAGAGTCGAGGGACATGAAAGGGAAGCAGTGGTTGGGAAGGGAGTGAGACAGGGCTGTAGCCTATCCACGAAGTTATTCAATCTATATATTGAGCAAGCAGTAAAGGAAACAAAAGAAAAATTCGGAGTAGGAATTAAAATCCATGGAGAAGAAATAAAAACTTTGAGGTTCGCCGACGACATTGTAATTCGATCACACACAGCAGAGGACTTGGAAGAGCAGTTGAACGGAATGGACAGTGTCCTGAAAGGAGGATATAAGATGAACATCAACAAAAGCAAAACGAGGATAATGGAATGTAGTCGAATTAAGTTAGGTGATGCTGAGGGAATTAGATTAGGAAATGAGACACTTAAAGTAGTAAAGGAGTTTTGCTATTTGTGGAGCAAAATAACTGATGATAATCGAAGTAGAGAGGATATAAAATGTAGACTGGCAATGGCAAGGAAAGCGTTTCTGAAGAAGAAAAATTTGTTAACATTGAGTATAGAATTAAGTGTCAGGAAGTCGTTTCTGAGAGCATTTGTATGGAGTGTAGCCATGTCTGGAAGTGAAACATGGACGATAAATAGTTCGGACAAGAAGAGAATAGAAGCTTTCGGAATTTGGTGCTACAAAAGAATGCTGAAGACTAGATGGGTAGATCACATAACTAATGAGGAGGTATTGAATAGAATTGGAGAGAAGAGGAGTTTGTGGCACAACTTGACTAGAAGAAGGGATAGGATGGTAGGACATGTTCTGAGGCATCAAGGGTTCACCAATTTAGTATTGGAAGGCAGCGTGCAGGGTAAAAATCGTAGAGGGAGACCAAGAGATGAATACACTAAGCAGATTCAGAAGGATGTAGGCTGCAGTAGGTACTGAGAGATGAAGCAGCTTGCACAGGATAGAGTAGCATGGAGAGCTGCATCAAACCAGTCTCAGGACTGAAGACCACAACAGTGGAATAGTCCATAATCGTAATGAATTCCACGAGAAAAATTGCAATAAACCGCTACTAATGATTGCGATAATGCAATGCAGCTTGATGCAGTCGCTGAATGTCTGTGGGTATCGTTCCCTGAGAAACAGAAAACAATTGCATTCATATTGCCCATATTAATATAGGCCGTACTACCCAACGGAGATTATATAGGAAAACCGGACGTGTTATCAGGACAAACTGATACATTTGTCAAATTTCTTAACACGTTCTACTGGGTGGACGGGAGTTAACTTCCTCCTAAAAATTGTTTATAACTTCATTAATACTTAACCAGTTTTCATGAAATAAACGTTAGCTCTTTACAGTGGTTGAATTGTTACACATTGCTAAAATTCCACCATTACCTATCAGTTTCAGTAAACGAACGGGAATGTTTTCGACATATTTCTGCAAATGATCCAGCGGGACGTTTCCAAAGACTAGGTGAATTCGCTTCTCGAACGCGTTAAGTGTTTTTGGCTTTGTGTTATAAACTTCCTCTTTCGCCTACCCACAGAAGAAGAAATCGCAGGGCGTTAGACCAGGACTCCTTGCTGGGTATTCATGGGGTCCCTACCGTCCCGGATGTACAGCTAGGCATGGACACGCCTTCCGAAGTGACACGGAGCCCCATCTAGAATACAAATTAGATTCTTTCAACTGTCCCATGTAGATACAATACTGTGAACATTACCTTCAAGCGTATCAAAGTACCGTGCGGCTAGTGCAGTTAGCTTTTCTGAAACAGTTCCTACCTAATTTCGTATAGAAAGTGACCAAAAGTATGCGAAGACCAAGGTAAGTAGATATTAACAAGCGAAGACAGTAACTTGGACTCACCAAGACAAAATAAGCACAATATAACCTGGCCGAACCATTGACAGCAGCCAATTTTCTTGCAGGTAACAAACGCTGTAGCTTACTGATGTCTACAGACGGATGCCAGAAGCACTCGGTGGGCCATTATTTCAGGTCAATACCCAGTAAATCCGAAAAACAAGAGAGATCATTAGAGGCTGAACGCGAGTTCGAATTTGACAAGTACGGAAACGGAAATTATTCTCCGCAAAGAACCCATCCCGACGTCCGCCTAAATTGGCTTAAGGAAATAACGGAAACCTAAATCGGGCGGGGATTAAAGCCTGGTAGTTCGAAATGCGAACCTGTTGTCTTAACTGCTGTACTCTGGCCATGATAACTGTCAGGTTGATGTTTCACTGAAATCTGCCAAAGAGCTAAGGACAATTCGTGTATTTACTAAATGAAATTAATTAGTTGAAACTATTATTAAGTTCAGATTAATTTTCTTAAATTTAGAAATTTCTATAGTTGTAAGGTAAGTGTAAGAACAACTGTGTAAGCTGTGAACATATTTGGTTTAATGGTGCAATCTTATCACAGAAGTATACACATTTACACAGTTTACAATGTGACAGTGTTAAAACAGTTGTCGAACGAACGCATCTCGTCCTCAGAAAGTGAAATAATCCTAAACACAACAATGGTAAATTTTAACTAGAAGTTTCTTTACAAAATTATTCTTACGACTACGCCATGATGTTGGCCAGTACTACGATAAATCATCCGATTCCGGTTCAAAGTTTGGTACTATTTAGGATGACAATCAGGTCTACGGAGGAAGGTTAGTTTTGTGACAAGTTGAGCAACAGATTACCCAAGGACGCTCGAGTTTACAGTGGATGGAAGCTGGTGAAACAACAAGTTTATGCCTCTGCTCACGGTATTTACCTTAGCTGCGATGAGCTGTCATCTGCATGGCCGTTCTCGTCCTCTGAAATTCCTATAAAAACTAATTAAGCCTTTGCTCATTTTTCCAGCAGAAACTCTCCCTATGTATCTCGTTATGCGAGAAAACATGTACTCATCCCTAGTCTTGGAATATGGTGATGTGCACGTACATGGCTGGAGCAGTGTGCATATTAAAATGCCCTCTCAGTCCTCGCAAGGACAATTAATCAACTGGCTGGTTCGTTTCTCCACAGATGGAGCTCAACGACGCTACAGCTAATTTCTAGCCGAATGTCAGCTGCAGTGAACGCAGTGTTCACACAGATTTCTCCTCTGCATCGTACAGAGCGTTATGCGCCCCATTCTACACTTGACGTCAGTTCAGAGAAGAGTCCTTGAAAATTTCGCTCACGTTTTTCTCGTAGCTGAACTGTCTCCACGTCACGGCTTTTTTCGACCAATAGGAGCGTTCCTCTTATTTTGTGGAAACTCTCTCTGCCAATCGCGGCGGCCCTACCATTGCACTGCGTCGAAATCTCGGCACTTTACTCCTTCCTAGATCGTTTCCACCAATCGGAAGTTTTGTGCCTACTCCAGGCGCCTAAAAGTTACATGCGTACTGGTCCCGACGGAGGTTCGAGCCTTCCTCGGGCATGGGTGTGTGCGTTTGTCCTTAGGATAATTTAGGTTAAGTAGTGTGTAAGCTAAGGGACTATGACCTTAGCAGTTAAGTCTCATAAGATTTCACACACATTTTTTGAGATACATGCGTACAACACATGTGTACCATTCACTGTTCACGTGATCAACTGCATCACTGGTTTTGTTTGTATCCATTTGGAATTCTGAAATGCAGTTTCTAAAGCATCTTTCTGTCCTACTTCTGGTGGCCCGTTAATTGCTCTCCAGTATGCGTCACCTGTCCGGTCGCTGGTTCCAGCTGTGGGACACCCCCTAAGAGCTTTTCGTGGTACCTCCCGCAGTGCGGCCTCTGCTTCTGCCCATGCTTGCTTCCACATAAAACGTTTCCATTCGCTGCTTGTTTCACCTTCTGCTCATAGACATGCATTATATAGGGCGGTGTGTTAATACTGTCGATTGACTGTTATCCCTTTTTCATTACATACTTATAGGCAAATCTGCTCATTACCGCCGAAGCAAGTTAGGTGTCTTATTCACCTTCCCGTTACGATGTATAAAACTCTTATGTAAGGTGCGAAATTCACCTTCATTTATTCTGCCACCTAACACAGTAACATACGTAAACAATACCTTTCATTTACTAATAATGTGAATAGAGAAAAGTGAGTTTAGCCACGGAAGAAATGAAAACCTGTGCAAGAATGAAGAAAATGAAAAGCTGTGCATTATTAGAACACGATAGCCTGTAGGTTCTTTGACTGTGGTGAGATTGGAAATTATGAAAAGATGTCCAATATTAGAAGAAAACAGCCAGTAGATTCTTTGACTGTGGGGAGGTTGGAAATTATGAGTTCCGCCAAATCAATTTTCAATCATGTTCACAAGAGAAAAAAAGGCGGCTTGTGGCTAAAAATAATAAAAATGTGCGTAGTAGATGACAAGATACAAGACATATTGAAGGTCATAAATTTGCTATAAAATTTTAGTGAGGAAGAAGATACAGGAAGTACGAAATAATGCTGAATGAAGGGGTAAAGGAAAAATCAAAGTGAGGGAACGAAGAACTATTGGAATGAAGAATAGAAGGAAAGGACTGCATCATCTTATTTTAAACACTCATAGATTGCTAAAAAAGAACAACGAACAAAGTTTTTACTAAAGTCGTAATTCTTCTTTTAGCTTATTAAAAACTGTATAAAAAGACCGCGTTCTCGGCCGTTATGGAGGCATATGTGACTTAGAATTTTCTTTAAGATAGTTTAATGTCCGGCACAAGCACGTAACATTTCAAGAGATAATTGCCGGTTTTGGTCGTGATCGGCCATCTTCATATCGTAAGAGGAAGAAGTAATTCGCTAAAGAGATCCCTCGCAATGTGAGTTTCTCAGTGAATTAGTGCTACCTCTTATGATCAGAAGATGCCCGGTGACAAAAATGGTTCAAATGGCTCTGAGCACTATGGGACTCAACTTCTGAGGTCATCAGTCCCCTAGAACTTAGAACTACTTAAACCTAACTAACCTAAGGACATCACACACATCCATGCCCGAGGCAGGATTCGAACCTGCGACCGTAGCGGTCACGCGGTTCCAGACTGTAGCGCCTAGAACTGCTCGTCCACCCCGGCCGGCTGCCTGGTGACAATCGACCAAGTAATTTCCTGTTGAAATTCTATGTTACTGTGCCAAATAATAAATCATATTAATAAAATCAATAAATTGTGGAATTTACGGAGATGAAAACTCAGCAGTTATACATTCTTCCGCCATATGATGCAGTTTTTTAATGTTAAAATACACGAAAACTAATATCGGACATAAGTATTTGATTTAAAAGTTATTTGAGTCATTCGATAACTTGTATTCACTATGAAAGTGGTAATGCTGAATTCTTACCTTCAGAAAAAACTTCATCGAACTCGACAGTTTTTGGAACACAGGTACCGACAAAAGAAAACGTTGGTCAACTGCGAATCTGACAGCGAAAAGTTGACGAAGCATAGTGCAATTTGGATGGCGGTTTACGAAACTGGAGACGATGACTTCTGTCCTAGCTGGCCACATCATATCTGACCTCCGAATGATCTGTAGTTGGCAGCGTCCATTCTCGATGCGAGAGGTACGCGCATGCGCCGTGGAGGAAAGTTTCCGCTCAGACAGTAGAAGGCAACTCAGCTCTTGCGCTATTGGACGAGGTGAAGTCGCACGGAGCAGCTATTAAACTTTGGTTACTGCCTCCAGGTGCGCACGATCAGAGCGGTTGCATAATTACAGATCGTGCCAGAGTTGGACTGAGGCTCTGGCGATAATTAATAGAGCCCCATCTGGCAACTATTGCTCATTAAACAGCCACAACAAAATTAATTTCGCTCATTTACAAGTCCATCAACTAAATGGCGTATTCGCAGCATCGATTTGTCGGAAGGCGTTGTGAAGGATATAAATAAGGAGAAAGGAATTTGCCTGATCAATAAGTAATCAGAACTGCCAGTGAAACTGGAAGTGGCTGCAGCGTTTAAGAGGCATTAGTGATTTCAAAACTATGCAATACGTGACTCGGCAACTCGCATAACATGTGACCAACGACAGCGAGATTTATGGTAACGGTAGTTGTGTTCGGAAGAATATTCTTTCAAGAGGAACTGCGGTTAACGTAGTGTGTGAACAGAAAAACTAGGTTGGCAGTTTTATGAAAATTCAGACTGAGAAAAAACGATTCAGCACATCTGCTAAAGCTTTTAGGTTCAGTTATTATTATTTTTTATATAACAGTGGTTACGAACTTTGGAGCACATCAGTCATGGAATTAACACATATCTTCCATATATTCACTCGTTGATTCTCTAGGAGCCAATATTTAACCGTAGAGTAACAAGGTGCTAATCCCGAGACATAACAAGGTGGGGTAAAAATTTACCCCACATTTTTCTGAATTATTTGTTTCACAAAAGAGGTTCTGGAGTAACATAAAGTAATAATCACACAATATGAAACATTTATTGCAAAGTATAGTTATGTTTTATAATAAGACAAAGCAAATCATAACTATAATATCAATGCATTTTATTGTATCATGGTTGTCATATACAGAAATATGACACTGCACTTATCTATTGCATTCAGTTACCCTTTGTGTTCGGACATTGCAAAACACAATAGAATATATCAAAAGGCATAAGAATCATTGAAGGAAATAACATGTAAATTGATAAAAAGTATAAAGCTAACAACTACGAGAAAATAGTTCCTCGTGTGAAAGGAAACACAGCTTTTATAAAATATTTTCAAAATTTGATGATATTTTGAATATACCAAACATTTTCAAACTAAACTGTTACGGCAACTTTGACAAAAATTTTTCCGATGGTCCGTGCACACTGGTTTCGAACAGACACAGCATTCAATGGAACTTTTCCGGTCTTCTTTTCGACTGCAAAGAAAGCATCGTCCACTTTTTTTTGAGATCGTTTCTGGTTGTGCTGCTGATCTTAGAATATCGCTCTCAAAATGTGTCAAAATCTGTTCCATGATTATGCGAAGCTCTTTGGGTAAATTTTTTCTCGTGATTCTGTCCTTCATTTCTGCTTCAACCAGCCCGAATGTCAATGACTTGAGAAAATTGCTTCGGCTGTTTGTGCCGCCATTATCGTTATACAAGACATAGGCATTTATTCCTGATGCATCTAAAAGCCCATACATGTATCGCATTGTCCAGCGCCTGGTTTTTCGTGCTGTGGTCTTGTTGTGGCATAGTAAATCAAATGCATCGACTCTCCCTTTGCTATTATTGTAGAAAAGTAGTATGTTCGATTTCTTTGTCTTCTCATCTATTTCACCTATCTCATGCATCGTTGACAAAAGAATAACGTTTTTATTTTTCTTTAGAATGTATGACTCCAACATTTTTTCTCTCCTGTACATGAATACAGATGAAGAAACTGGCCTATTCTTGGTTTGAAGCAGGGATTCAGGTATTTCTGGTGTATTCTTGCGTAAGGTGCCAACCATTGTCAACTTTTTGTCAGCCAGTTTGTCGGCTACTTCACAGGAAGCAAACCAGTTGTCCATTGTAATGTTCCGGTTGGTTCCATATACACATCACATAATTTCATCACATAATATGTAGGAACTGAAACACATTTGTCCCTAGTCTCTTTCCCCAAATATGGAATTCCTGCATAAAAATAATATGTCTTTGCAACACATAATGAAATTATCTTTAGCCCATATTTGTCCGGCTTGCTTGGCAGATAGATTTTGAATGGGCATCTGCCTCGGAAGCTAAGGAGTGTCTCGTCAATGGTTAGGAGGGCAGAGGGAGTGTACAATTCTTGACTATGTTTGACAAACATACACCATAAATCACGAAATGCAGCGAACTTGTCTGCCGTTGTTCTTTGCAATCTGGTATGTTGGTCATCAAATCTTAGATTATTTATCAAAAACTCGAATCGGTTTTCCGTCATAATTCCTCGGAAAAATGGGGACCCGTATACTACATACCACGCATCAGTGCAATTCAGATACGCATTTTTTAGAGCTCCACTCATAAAAAGTATACCAAATAAAGCTTTTATTTCGCTTTGGTTGGTATCTCCAATATACCACTGCAGTGATGTGAATTTTAACCCTTGGTTCAAATGGCTCTGAGCACCATGGGACTTAACATCTGAGGTCATCAGTCCCCTAGAACTTAGACCTACTTAAACCTAACTAACCTAAGGACATCACACACAACCATGCCCGAGGCAGGATTCGAACCTGCTACCGTAGCGGTCGCGCGGTTCCGGAGTGAAGCGCCTAGAACCGCTCGGCCACAACGTCCGGCTTTTAACCCTTGAATTAGCAATTTTTTGGTTTGTGTACGTAACTATTAGTGAAACCATGTCACTAGTAAACAACAGTTCAAATAATTTCAGGGGAGACGTTTCGTTTATTGCCTTGCCTAGTGCACCAAGTGCATGTACCACTATATTCTTTGCTGGCACTCTCGAGGTTTTTTTGTGGATGGGATGTGTGTTCCAACAATATCCATTTCTACCATATAAAATTTCCTTACTTGGCTATCTCCTTCGTCTGATGAATCAACCTTAAATGGCGGTGCATCAAATTCGTCATCCTCCTGGTCGTCTGTGGTATGACTGTCTTCAGGTTCACTCACATCTTCGTCTGATTCACTAAAAAAAATGGTTCAAATGGCTCTGAGCACTATGGGACTTAACATCTGTGGTCATCAGTCCCCTAGAACTTAGAACTACTTAAACCTAACTAACCTAAGGACATCACACACATCCATGCCCCAGGCAGGATTCGAACCTGCGACCGTAGCGGTCGCGCGGTTCCGGACTGAGCGCCTAGAACCGCTAGACCACCGCGGCCGGCTCTGATTCAATGTAGTATACGTTTTCAGCCTCTTGACGCTCAAATTCTCTTATTATTTCCTCTGGAGTTCTTAACAGCTCTTAACATTTTCTACGCCTGCAAGTACCACCTATTTTATAAACAAAAAAATGTAACGTAAATAACAAGGTTGGGTGATTTTTCACCCCGAACGCAGAATTTCACACTTTACCTGTTAAAGGAGCATGGAAAATAAAGCCTGAGAGATTATATCCTCCTCAACGTGAACAACAATACTGACTGGAAAGGTAAACAATGACTCCCGTCCGAGAAGCCAGTGGTACCAACACAGGATAAAAAATAATATCGACTGGGGTAATTTTTTACCCCACCTTGTTATTCTATGGTTAAAGGAAATTCTCCCTCATGGAAAAAGTATTAACAACCCATAAGAAGGTAATTAAAATCCCATCTGGGGTCCCATCTTATATATTTGGTACAGTTCTAGGCAGTTCTGAATGCAGCCTACAGCCGCACACTACATTTATTCACTAACAAAATTCGCATTTTGTGTTTGAAAACAATAATACAATACCATACTACAAGGAAAAAAGTCTGAGCACATCCATCTTTCGCACAAAGGAGAATGTAACATCATTTGACAATGATCAAACGATGGAAACTTCAGGTACCGATATCAACAGTGTAAGAAAAGACAGATTCCTACTTACTGTAAAGAAGACACGTCAAGATGCAGACAGACACAATTAAAAGACACTTACATAAAGCTTCTGGCCATAGCCTTCAACAGTAAAAGAGAGACTCACACTATTCACACATACAAGCAAGCACACTTCTCGCACACACGATAGCCAACCCCAGAGTCTCGGGACGGAATGCTGGAGTTGGCGGTCGCGTGTGCGTGAAGTGTGCTTCCTTGATTGTGTGAATAGCGTGTGTGTCTCTTTTACTGTTGAAGGCTGTGGCCGAAAGCTTTGTGTAAGTGTCTTTTAATTGTGTCTGCCTGCAACTTGATGTGTATTCTTTGACACTGTGAATACGAAATTAAAATATCCGACATACAGAATTTCCGTATTTATCTTATTTCTCCTTGACGAATTACCCTGTATCAAGGGGCTTTTTCAATAGATGAAAGTGTCACGTACCTACAAGATGGCCAATAAGTATCCATCAAAATACAGTTTTAATAGACAAGTGAAATTCTTATTCAAATACCACGTTTCACGTCATAAAGTCTATACAGGGTGGTCCATTGATAGTGACCGGGCAAAATATCTCACGAAATAAGCATCAAACGAAAAAACTACAAAGAACGAAACTCGTCTACCTTGAAGGGGGAAACCAGATGGCGCTACGGTTGGCCCGCTAGATGGCGCTGCCATAGGTCAAATGGATATCAACTGCGTTTTTTTTTTTTTTTTATATGAACCCTCATTTTATTACCCATTCGCGTAGTACGCAAAGAAATATGAATGTTTTAGTTGGACCACTTTTTTCGCTTTGTGATAGATGGTGCTGTAATAGTCACAAACGTATAAGTACGTGCTATCACGTAACATTCCGCTAGTGCGGACGCTATTTGCTTCGTGATACATTGACCGTGTTAAAGTGGACCGTTTACCTATTGCGGAAAAGGTCGATATCATGTTGATGTATGGCTATTGTGATCAAAATGCCCAACGGGCGTGTGCTATGTATGCTGCTCGGTATCCTGGACGACGTCATCCAAGTGTCCGGACCGTTCGCCGGATAGTTACGTTATTTAAGGAAACAGGAAGTATTCAGCCACATGTGAAACGTCAACCACGACCTGCAACAAATGATGATCCCCAAGTAGGTGTTTTAGCTGCTGTTGCGGCTAATCCGCACATCAGTAGCAGACAAATTGCGCGAAAATCGGGAGTCTCAAAAACGTCGGTGTTGAGAATGCTACATCAACATCGATTGCACCCGCACCATATTTCTATGCACCAGGAATTGCATGGCGACGACTTTGAACGTCATGTACAGTTCTGCCACCGGGCACAAAAGAAATTACGGGACGATGACACTTTTTGCACGCGTTCTATTTAGCGACGAAGCGTCATTCACCAACAGTGGTAACGTAAACCTGCATAATATCCACTATTGGGCAACGGAAACCCACGGTGGCTGCGACAAGTGGAACATCAGCGACCTTGGCAGGTTAATGTATGGTGCGGCATTATGGGAGGAAGGATAATTGGCCCCCGTTTTATCGATGGCAATCTAAATGGTGCAATGTATGCTGATTTCCTGCTTAATGTTCTACCGATGTTACTACAAGATGTTTCACTGCATGACAGAATGGCGATGTACTTCCAACATGATGGATGCCCGGCACATAGCTCGCGTGCGGTTTAAGCGGCATTGAATAGCATATTTCATGACATGTGGATTGGTCGTCGAAGCACCATACCATGGCCCGCACGTTCACCGGATCTGACGTCCCCGGATTTCTTTCTGTGGGGAAAGTTGAAGGATATTTGCTATCGTGATCCACCGACAACGCCTGACAACATGCGTCAGCGCATTGTCAGTGCATGTGCGAACATTACGGAAGGCGAACTTCTCGCTGTTGAGAGGAATGTCGTTACACGTACTGCCAAATGCATTGAGGTTGACGCACATCATTTTGAGCATTTATTGCATTAATGTGGTATTTACAGGTAATCACGCTGTAACAGCATGCGTTCTCAGAAATGGTAAGTTAACAAAGTTACATGTATCACACTGGAACAACCGAAATAAAGTGTTCAAACGTACCTATGTTCTGTATTTTAATTTAAAAAACCTACCTGTTACCAACTGTTCATCTAAAATTGTGAGCTATATGTTTGTGACTATTACAGCGTCATCTATCACAAAGCGAAAGAAGTGGTCTAACTAAAACATTCATATTTCTTTACGTACTACACAAATACGTAATAAAAATGGGGGTTCCTATTAAAAAAAAAAAAACGCAGTTGATATCCGTTTGATCTATGGCAGCACCATCTAGCGGGCCAACCATAGCGCCATCTGGTTTCCCCCTTCAAGATAGGCAAGTTTCGTTCTTTGTAGTTTTTTCGTTTGACGCTTATTTCGTGAGATATTTGGCCGGGTCACGATCATTGGACCACCCTGTATATAGAACAAAAAACTGAGTAGCGACATTTACGACTTGTCAAGCGAATACTTGAATCTAAATAATTCTCAATTATTTACCTAAAAATTAGCAACATAAACCCATAAAAAATACAGTTTAATATGCGTCTGTAACTCTCGCTCAAGTGATATCATATTGTCGACTGTGAAATGATTTGTTGGGAATTAAAGGGAAACTGCAGTGACACTTGGAGGAGGATATATTACACCCTGTGAAAAGTAGAACGACCATCAGGGCCCGTTTGTGTTGTTCGTGTTTGGTGTTGTTAGCAGGCCTGGTAGACCATACAAGGAGCGTGAACAGGGTCAGATATTGAGTGATCATCGTGAAGGAGGCGAAAATGTCGCCTTTTCATATGAAACAGCGTTGTCAGCAACTGAAAGAATTTGTAGAGGGCCTCGTTGTGGCTGGTCGAATCGTGCAATATCCAGATCCATGGGACACTCATATGTGACAGTACCCCAGTGTTGGACTGCACCTGGAACTTCAGAGCCAGGTTCCGTTCAAATATGTCTGACCGTCACGAGGGGGGATCGACGTATTGTCGACCAAGCACATCCTAACCTCTTCGCATCTGCACGTTCCATCCGAGAACAAGGAATGGACTCACTGCAACAATGTGTGTCCTCCTGCACCTGTCGTAGGAGACTAACCAGCTGCTAGTCTAGGTAATCAGGGTCCCACACGTAGGCTGTTGTTAACATCCCAACACAAACGGCTGTGTGAGATCCACTGCCTGTGCAAGGGCATCGAGGTTTCCGGCGCACAGTATGGGGAGTCCCCTGCTTATCCGCTGCCAAACCAGATTTTTTTTTCTTTCTTTATTTTCAGGATGTCTTGCACGCGTTGCGTGCAAGTGTTTTGGGGCAACGTATCAGTTGAGATTGCCTGCAGCCACCAGGCTCCTCCGCACGCGGTAGTACTTCGAAGCGATTTGATTCAGACTGTCACAAGCCACCGTTGAGGTTACGTACTTATATATTTACCCATGACTGGCGGAGAAGCCGAAATCTGTTGAACTTCAGTACTCATCTGCTCGTTCAGACTGGCAACCAGATCGCTTTACTTCGTATCACCACCACTAATATGGGTCAAAACAAACCCGCTGTATAGCTGCACCAAACACTGCACAAGATTGTCTGCTCGAAAACGAAGCAGTTTTAAAGTGAAGTTATTAACCATTTCGTTCGACGCCGATGCATCAGCGCTTATTTGGCACCGTGTGATTTTCAAAGCCATTTTGATAAAGCAAAAAACTGGACCTTGTAAAATGCTGTGGAAACAATATATTTTCACATTTTAAAAAATTCTCTTTCATTTTTCACTCTCAGTTGAGCATTTTTAATACATGTTATGTTTCGATCTCTCTGAATCATCTTGGTTAGTTAGTTTCATGTTCCATCCATCATTTGCATGATAAACCATAATAACATGCAACGAGTCATTTTAAATTCACATCGCAAATTAATTTGTAGATATGACTTCATGCTGAAAAGTTTTGAGTTTTTTGTTACTTTTTTTTATTGCTAGTATTTAATATACAGACCACCTTTTACACACTACGATAAGAGATATTTTTCTACGGAATAGCCGGCCGCGGTGGTCTAGCGGTTCTAGGCGCTCAGTCAGGAACCGCGCGACTGCTGCGGTCGCAGGTTCGAATCCTGCCTCGGGCATGGATGTGTGTAATGTCCTTAGGTTAGTTAGGTTTAAGTAGTTCTAAGTTCTAGGGGACTTATGACCACAGATGTTGATTCCCATAGTGCTCAGAGCCATTTGCACCATTCTACGGAATATAAGCTGTTGTCAAGGAGATACCTTTTTAGCTTGTTCTCAAGGTTCACTTTACTGTCTGTCAGACGTTTTGTATCACTGGGTAAGTTACCAATAATTTTAGTTACAGCATTATACACCCCTTTTTGTACTAAAAACAACGTTAATGTGGATTAATGAATGTTATTTTTCCTTATGATATTGTAATTACGTACGTCATTGTTCCTTTTGAACTGCAGTGGATTATTTGCAACAAACCTGATGAGGAAATAAATAACTGTGAAGCAGTAGTCAAAACACCGAACTCCTTAAACAGATGTCTACCGGCAAAAACATGCTCATATAACAGCACAAAACAGACGAATATTCTCCTGTTTAAAAGAGTCTGGTCGAAAAGTGGGGCTCCAGCTGCCTCATTCTACCTTCTTCAGCACTTGCAAAAATTTTCACAAAAATTTTGCCAAGTGAACATATTAGCTTTTTTTTTACATGCAACTCACCTCTCACTTCCACAAACTACCTAACTGTAACTCTAACTCGCACGCACCCACTAGTTCATCGCTCATACTAGGACTGTTGATATTTTTAAAAATATCTGGGATCCGATATATCAATATTTCAAAAAATATCATAATGTGTGCTCGATATATCGTAAATAGGTATCGATATACTGACAGAAGAAATATCGACTTACTGGCTTATAAAAGTATCGGCTGCACACTGTACATATACTAATATTTAAGTACTGATTTGTTATTTGATGTTCTATACATCAACAAGCTAGCAGCCTGATTATCCCCCTTAGAGCAAGAATTGAAAGGTAAACGATGCACGTTCACGCTTGGCGATAGCCACTTTGCTAACAATTGCATATAAGTGGCACAACAAAATGTGTCCTATGGGTCCGTCGTTCTGTTTCGTCACATGGCTGATTTGTCCAGAACACTTCATGTCGATTTCCTTTTTTTCACTTCTGCAAACGCTAGCGACCTAGCAGCTGTAGAGTCAAAATTGCGAGGTGAAGCTAAACGTTGCAGTTTCTGTTAGTAGCGCCGAGCGCCAATTACGTCAGCATTTCCCCTAATATGTCTCCATCCACCGTGAAGACCAGTCCTGTCATTTCGATTTTTGTTCATCATTTTCAGCAGCTGTTTTTTAAGAATTCCAATGTGAAGAAATAGTACACTAGTTGCGTTAAAATTTTTCTTTAAAAATTTCTTCACATCGAAAGTCCTGTTACTCCATTCACACCGCCAAGCCCCAGTGCAGTCGGACTTCTTCTTTATGCCACCTATACTTGCTTCACACAGTCAAGGAGACGGACTGGACGTGATGAAGCTCAAAAAGTAGTAAAACTCCTTCACACAGTGAAAGTAAAATTATGTTCTTCTACTATTTCAAAAGAACAGTTTGAAATATTTACCAAAAATTGCGAAAAAAATATAATATAAAATAAAACTACACGCAATCGATATTGCAATTTTTATATCTATATGTCGTGAGAAGAAATACCGCCGATATATAACGTTATTTTTGGGTAAAATATCAGTATATCGACATTTTGTAAACAGTTGCAGCTTATATCCATCCACTCCCATTTGTCCATTCTCACTTACTCATTCAGTTCAACTCATTGTCAGTATCTCTTTGTGTTTCTCTTAGCTGTCACTGTCTCCTGGCACACAGTCTGTCTTCTTCGTTCTGTCCTACTACTACTACTACTGTCTTCTCTCACTGTTACCGTCTACGACTTGCCCTCTTTTACTGCTGGTATCTCATTCATTCCTTTCCACTGCTGCTCTCTCTTGTCACTGTCACTGTCTCTTTCTCGTCGTCATTGTCATAGACTCTGTCTCTCGCTATCACTAACTCTCACTCACTTCTTTCTCCTTCTCTTTATTCCTGTCAGACTCTGTCTCTCGCTATCACTGACTCTCACTCACTTCTTTCTCCTTCTCTTTATTCCTGTTCCACTGTCACTGTCTCCTTCACTCTTTTTCCTAGCACTGTTCTGTCACTGTCAACCATGTTCCACTGCCAGTATATCCCTCTCTTTCTCTCACACCGACATTGTGACCTTCGCGCTTTTTATACCACAACCATTGCCTACTATCTTCCACTATTTATTACTTTTCCTTCTCTAAATCACTGCTGCTATCTGCATCTCTCTCAGCAGAAAGAAGTGCGATTGTCGCATGCCAAAATTTTTGGAAAATTTTTAAATGTGCTGAGAAGGTAGAAAGAGACAGCTAGTACTCCACTTTTCAGGCAGAATCCTTTAAACAGGAGCTGAAAAGTGCTCGAATAGGAGCGTTTGTCTGCTGGTTCCCTTCCGTTCCCTCCCACAGCAGGGCACTCACTAATGTGAAAAGAACCTTAACGATCAGTAAAATTTTGATAGTTTACTGTTTACTCATGGGAAATTGAAATAACAAAAACTAATTCTACACCTCAGACTGAATTCTATGTGTACAACAATTTTGCATATGCCTTAGTACTACAACAATACGCCCATAATTTAACGGAAACAGTTTACCGCATCTTTCTTCGTGCTATGTCATTTCATAAACTACGTTTTTACTTCAAACCAGATGTTATGAGCGTATTTTACGTGTACAAGCATGGTGACATTCTCGGCTGCAGATAGAGATATCAAGAAAATTTTCAAGTTCGTTCGAGATTAAGAACTTAGAAATATATCGTAAAAGTTACAGTACTTTGCTGTGCGTAACCGTCTTGGAATCCACGTCTCCGTTTTGGTATCGAAGACCCATGTTTTTGGGGTGTTTCTCCATAACGTATGAATATTTTTGAAAACGGGAATATGGCACTATTTGATAAATCCATAAAGAATATATCTTCAACGTTTGAGCAATATTCTCCGGTAGTAATTTAGATATTCGCTGCTGACTGCGAAAAATTGGTGAAAAACGCTTTATCGCGTTTTCTCAGGAACCGCCCATGAATTGAACGGTGCCTTCATAAGCTCCTTGGGCAACGGCCTTGCCGCAGTGGATACACCGGTTCCCGTGAGATCACCGAAATTAAGCGCTGTCGGGCGTGGTCGGCGCTTGGATGGGTGACCATCCAGGCCGCCATGCGCTGTTGCCCTTTTTCTGGGTGCACTCAGCCTCGTGATGCCAGTTGAGGAGCTACTCGACCGAATAGTAGCGGCTTCGGTCAAGAATACCATCTTACGACCGGGAGAGCGGTGTGCTGATCCCACGCCCCTCCTATCCACATCCACCACTGAGGATGGCACGGCGGTCGGATGGTCCCGGTAGGCCACTCGTGGCCTGAAGACGGAGTGCTTCATAAGCTTCTTAAGGCGCACCGTAGACCACATCTAATGCAAAAAGTGCCAACCGTTCTGCTCCATTTGTCTGAACTAGAAGCAATATGTTGTGTTCAAACTTTGACCCGTACTGTAGGGTAGTCACAGTAAGACGATCCTTTCGCTGGCTATAAAAGCCGGCCGGTGTGGCCGAGCGGCTCTAGGCGCTTCAGTCTGGAACCGCGCGACCTCTGCGGTCGCAGGTTCGAATCCTGCCTCGGACATGGTTGTGTGTGATGTCCTTAGGTTAGTTAGGTTTAAGTAGTTCTAAGTTATATGGGACTGATGACCTCAGCTATTAAGTCCCATAGTGCTCAGAGCCATTTGAATGATTTGGGTATAAAAATGGTCCCTAGCACAAAGGCTATGCAGGACACTTGACCCTAGCTGCCTATAAGCAATAGTTCCTGAGTCATGAGCTCCGAAAAAATCCCGTTTTTATGCGCGGCGTTTTGGAACACATTAGGTAGCGCATGCTGTCGTATGCGTACCGCCAAGATTGTCGGGAGTGAGCACCACATTTTATTCTCATTGCACGTTTTTGAGCAATGAAGATTTTTTTCTTAAAGATGAGTTATTCCAGAACATTATTCCATATGGCATTACCCAACGAAAGTATGAAAAATATGCCAACTATTGATTTGTTTCTCCCCAAGTTTCGCAACGACTCTAAGTGCAAACATGACTGAACGAAGTTGTTTTAGGAGTTTCAAAATGTTCCTTTTCCAATTTAAATTTTAATCAATAGAATACCTAAAAATTTTGAAGTTTCCACCGTATTTGTTACTTCGTCACCGTTTGTTAGACTTATCACTGGTGTAATACGCCTGGATGTGCAGAACTGAATGTGTTGTATCCTTTTAAAATTGAGGGTGAGACCATTCTCAGAAAGGTAATCAATGATACTTTTAAGAACCTTTGTTACATTTCTTCTGTTGCTGTGTGTAGACTTGGATTTGTTACACTATTAGTGTCAGCTGCAAAAACAACCAATTCTGCTTGTTGTATATTAGCCGGAAGATCGTTTACATACATGATAACCAACAGTGAATCTAAGACTAAGCACTGGGAAACCCCACATGCGATTTCTCAGAATAATGCCCCTGGACAACATTGGTTGAATTACTAAACATATTTTTCTGCATTCTTTTGATTGGATATGACAGTACCCGTGGTCTAGGATTAACGCCTTTATTTAGTAATCAAAACTTCCTCGCTCCCGGGTTCGAATCCGGACACCACTTAAACTTTGAGTAAAAATCATCAGCACTGGCGGCCGAAGACTTCCGGCATAAGAAGTCAGCCTCATTTAGCCAACGGCCTTGGCAAAGAGTGCGGAGGTGCGGACAGAGGTTCAGGGCACTCTCTTATCCTTGGGGCTGGAAACTTCCGGTGCAGAAGGCAATGGAAATTCAGAGATTCTGCGAAGAATCGGCGCGCAAAAGAATATATGAATAACACTGACAAGAAGAAGAGACAGCATGGTAGGATATCTGTTACGACATCAGAGAATAACTTTCGTGGTACCTGAAAGAGCAGCAGCAGGTAAAAACTGTAGGGAAAGGCAGAGATTGGAATACATCCAGCAAATCATTTAGGACGTAAGGTGT
This sequence comes from Schistocerca nitens, assembly GCF_023898315.1. NCBI lineage: Eukaryota > Metazoa > Arthropoda > Insecta > Orthoptera > Acrididae > Schistocerca > Schistocerca nitens. The sequence goes on from NC_064618.1 coordinate 148,025,003, forward strand.
AAGTTCTATTCTGAGATGAAGAGGTTGGCGTAGAAGAGGAATTCCTCGAGGACCGCACCAAAACTGTCAGAAGACTGATAAAAAAAGACAGTATCCATTGTTTGGCTGTACCGCCAATCCAGTAAAATTTCAGCTTACCTAGGAGAATACTGTGATTCACACGGTCAAATGCCGTAGATAGGTCGCAGAAAATACCAACCGGTGCTATTTCGTTACTTAATGCTTGTATACTTTTGTGAGTTAACATGTATACGGCGTTTTCAATAGAACAACTCTTCTGAAATCCAAACTGTGATTTGTTAAGGATGTTATTGTTGTTCAGCTGAGATACTATTCTATAATACATTACCTTCTCAACTGTTTCGGAAAATAACATCAGTAGGTCAGTAGTGAAACAGGTCGGCAGTTACTGACATCTCTCCTGTCTACTTCCTTAAAGGGGGATTTAACAGTGGCATATTTCAGCCTCTGGAAAAATGCCTTGAGTTAGTGATACATTACATATTTCACGTAATACAAGGATTATTATAAGGGAAAAATTCTTTGGTACTTTACTGGAAACACCATCAAATCCAAATGAGCTTCTATTTTTTAGAGAACATATAATTTTCTTAATTTCAGAAGGGGAGTTGGTGGTACATTCATATGAGCGAATTATAAGAGTGTTACTTTTCCAGCATACTGCTCTGTTTTTTCCCTTGAACTGTTTGTCCCTGTACTTTCTACTATACTGAAGAAATGATTATTAAATCTATTATACTGCTACCTGTCACTCATTATTTATAGCCTTCCATTCAGTTCATTAGCTACGGTATCCTTTTCTGTGACTGGGTGTCGTGCCTCTCGTTTCATTACATTCCGTATAGACTGAAGTATTTTGTCAGAATTACAGATTTCTGACATACTGTACATGTTCCTTGATTTCCTAATAACTTTACTTAGTAATTTTGAGTAGTTTTGGAAGTGTGCAACTACTGTTCGATCTCTACTTGTTCTTCCAAACAGATGCACTTCTGAGACACGAACTCGGGACCTTTGCCTTTCGCGGGCAAGTGCTCTACCAACTAAGCTACCCAAGCACGACTCACGCCTGCCCCTCACAGCTTCACTTCTGCCAGTACCTCGTCTCCCACCTTCCAAACTCTACAGAAGCTGTCCTGCGATTTCGAGTCTCGGTCCGGCTCACAGTTTTAATCTTCCAGGAAGTTTCATATCAGCGCACACTCCGCTGCAGAATGAAAATCTCATTCTAAATGCACTTCTCTTTTTCCTCTGACGAGATACTTTATTCCCTTTAGTGATACACGATTTCTGTACATGACTGTTTAATGTCCTTTCTGATTTGCTTATGCAAAAAGTTATTTTGTAATAATGATATGACTTTATCACAGAACAGATTAAATTTTATGTTAACATTTGGCTCATTATAGATTTCATACCACGTCATCTCTTGTAAACTATTATTAAAAATATTTGTTCTGGTTGTTATTAATTATTCTGATTTCCACTGAGGAATATTATACTGTAAGGACTGGGCCCTGCCAACGCGCGTCACTTTCGAAGGGGGGGTGAAGGGGGGGGGGGAGCGTTCTAACCATGATACCGAATCCTTGGGACAGCTTTCCATAAATGATGTGACAGTGGTTTTACGGCCGGTTGTCACAAAGCTTCTCGCCAGGCATTTTAGAAGCTGTTGCCAACTTTAAGTTATGCCGTTCCTGACGTAGAGAGCAGATACATTTTGTAGCCGCTCCTCTGCTACAGACGCAAAATTTAACCAACCGGAAGAAGATGCTGTGATATGCAAATGATTAGCTTTTCAGAGCATTCACACAAGGTTGGCGCCGGTGGCGACACCTACAACGAGTTGACATGAGGAAAGTTTCCAACCGATTTCTCATACACAAACAGCAGTTGACCGGCGTTGCCTCGTGTAAGGAGGCGAAATGGTCGAGATCCAATGACTGTTAGCAGAATATTGAATCGGTGGATTCACGAGGGTAATACGGAACGCCGTGCTGTATCCCAACGGTCTCGTATCACTATAGTAGAGATGACAAGCACCTTATCCGCATGGCTGTAACGGATCGTGCAGCCACGTCTCGATCCCTGAGTCAATAGATCGGGGACGTTTGCAAGACAACAACCATCTGCACGAACAGTTCGACGTCATTTGCAGCAGCATGGGCTATCAGCTCGGAGACCGTGGCTGCGGCTATCCTTGACGCTGCATTACAGACAGGAGCGCCTGCGATGGTGTACTCAACGACGAACCTGGGTGCACGAATGGCAAAACGTCATTTTTTCCGATGAATCCAGGTTCTGTTTACGGCATCATGATGGTCACATCCGTGTTTGGCAACATCGCGGTGAACGCACATTGAAAGCGTGTATTCGTCATCGCCATACTGGCGTATCATCCGGCGTGATGGTATGGGGTGCCATTGGTTAGACGTCTCGGTCACCTCTTGTTCGCATTGACGGCACTTTGAACAGTGGACGTTACATTTCAGATGTGTTACGACCACTGGCTCTACCCTTCCTTCGATCCTTGTGAAACCCTACATTTCAGCAGGATAATGCACGACCGCATGTTGCAGGTCCTGTACGGGCCTTTCTGGATTCAGAAAATGTTCGACCGCTGCCCTGGCCAGCACATTCTCCAGATCTTTCACCAATTGAAAACGTCTGGTCAATGGTGGCAGAGCAACTGGCTCGTCACAATACACCAGTCACTACTCTTGATGAACTGCGGTATCATGTTGAAGCTGCATGGGCAACTGTACCTGTACACTCCATCCAAGCTCTGTTTGAATCAATGCCCAGGCGTATCAAGGCCGATATTACGGCCAGAGGTGGTTGTTCTGGGTACTGATTTCTCAGGATCTATGCACCCAAAAAAATGTAATCACATGTCAGTTCTAGTATAATACAGGGTGATTCAAAAAGAATACCACAACTTTAAAAATGTGTATTTAATGAAAGAAACATAATATAACCTTCTGTTATACATCATTACAAAGAGTATTTTAAAAGGTTTTTTTTTCACTCAAAAACAAGTTCAGAGATGTTCAATATGGCCCCCTCCAGACACACGAGCAATATCAACCTGATACTTCAACTCGTTCCACACTCTCTGTAGCATATCAGGCGTAACAGTTTGGATAGCTGCTGTTATTTCTCGTTTCAAATCATCAATGGTGGCGGGGAGAGGTGGCCGAAACACCATATCCTTAACATACCCCCATAAGAAAAAATCGCAGGGAGTAAGATCAGGGCTTCTTGGAGGCCAGTGATGAAGTGCTCTGTCACGGGCTGCCTGGCGGCCGATCCATCGCCTCGGGTAGTTGACGTTCAGGTAGTTACGGACAGATAAGTGCCAATGTGGTGGCGCTCCATCCTGCTGAAATATGAATTGTTGTGCTTCTTGTTCGAGCTGAGGGAACAGCCAATTCTCTAACATCTCCAGATACTGTAGTCCAGTTACAGTAGCACCTTCGAAGAAAAAGGGACCAAAAACTTTATTGGCTGAAATGGCACAGAAAACGTTCACCTTAGGCGAGTCACGTTCATACTGAGTTGTTTCCTGCGGATTCTCAGTGCCCCGTTAGTGTAGAAAGTTGCTTCATCACTAAACACAATCTTTGAAACGAAAGATTCATCTGTTTCCATTTGAGCAAGGATAAAATCACAGAAATCGATTCTTTTAATCTTATCAGCTGCAGACAGTGCTTGAACCAATTTCAGACGATAAGGTTTCATAACTAACCTTTTTCGTAGGACTCTCCATACAGTTGATTGTGGAATTTGCAGCTCTCTGCTAGCTCTGCGAGTCGATTTTCCTGGGCTGCGAACAAATGCTTGCTGGATGCGTGCTACATTTTCATCACTCGTTCTCGGCCGTCCAGAACTTTTCCCTTTGCACAAACACCCATTCTCTGTAAACTGTTTATACCAACGTTTAATACACCACCTATCAGGAGGTTTAACACCATACTTCGTTCGAAATGCACGCTGAACAACTGTCGTCGATTCACTTCTGCCGTACTCAGTAACACAAAAAGCTTTCTGTTGAGCGGTCGCCATCTTAGCATCAACTGACGCTGAGGCCTAGTCAACAGCGCCTCAAGCGAACAAATGTACAACTAAATGAAACTTTATAGCTCCCTTAATTCGCCGATAGATAGTGCTTAGCCCTGCCTTTTGTCGTTGCAGAGTTTTAAATTCCTAAAGTTGTGGTATTCTTTTTGAATCACCCTGTATATTTGTCCAATGAATACCCGTTTATCATCTGCATTTCTTCTTGGTGTAGCAAATTTAATGGCCAGTAGTGTACTTATCTGACAACTGTACCGTACTGTGCCCTCCATCTCTGCTGTAGTTGCCATTTAGACATTTTTTTTGTGAAAATATGGTTGATCCGCCATTTCCTTCATTGAGGCTTTATAGACTGCCCTCTTCAGTCTTCCAAGCCGTTGACCACACAGCCTGAGAGGTAGAGGTTGGAAAATGAAAGACATCCTAGCCCTCGGGACCTAATAGCACCGGGGAAGAAAAGAACAAGAGGATGCCGAGGATGTCCAGACAGGAAAGATAAAAAGAGAGGTGGCTGGTATAAGTGGAAGCTCTGCCAGATTCTGCTCAGGACACCGGGGTCACCAGCCACATACTCACTAGGTGTGAGTCTCTGAGGGAAAGTTTAATCACCAGAATGACGTAGAAATTTGCAGTCAGGGTGCGTGGATAACCACAGGAGTGTTCCTACCGTCATACGAAATCGCACCCCAGACTGTAACTACAGGTGTACCGCCCCTGTGTCTAGTATGCAGACAGGTTGGTTACATGACCTCGACTGGCCTCCTCCTACACACGGCCATCACTGCCACCGAGGCAGAACCAACTTTCACCAGAAGTCCAAATAGCTTTCGCTTGACACCTCTGAAGTCGCATCTGACGATGGTTTGGGATCAGTGGAACGCACGCCACAGGGCGTCTGGCTCGGAGCTGTCGTTGAAGTAACCTATTTGTATCAGTTCGTTGTGTCAACATGGCGCCAACTGCTGCTCAAATTGCTGTTGCAGATGCACTACGATGCGATAGAGCCATACGCCAAACACGATTGTCTTCCCTCTCAGTCTTCTTGCGACCGTACATTCTTGTGGTCGGTTGCTGTGGCCGAGCGGTTCTAGGTGCTTCAGTCTGGAACCGCGCGACCACTACGGTCGCAGGTTCGAATCCTGCCTCGGGCTTGGATTTGTGTGATGTCCTTAGGTTAGTTAGGTTTAAGTAGTTCTAGGGGACTGATGCCCTCAGCTGTTAAGTCCCATAGTTCTCAGAGCCAATTGAACCATTTGAACATTCTTGTGACCACCGCTGCCAGGAATCACGTACAGTGTGTACATCTCTGCCAAGTCTTTCTACAATTTCGCAGAAGAAACATCTAGCTTCTCGCAGACCTTCTACACGGCCTCGTTCATACTCAGCAAGGTGTTGATAATGGCGTTTTTGTGGCCTAAAAGGCATATCTGATTAACATCAACTCTACCACGTCCAATCTCAATGGTAATAACGCTCATGACCGTTAAAGCGTGTATTTAAAGCAAACCTGATTTGCATTCCCATAGTGGCGCTATTTGCGCCTACCAACGTTCGTCAACGTCGCAGAATTCCTTCTTTGTACTATTATTTTTTTTCCTGTTCAGGAACATGGCCGTGGACATAGGGTAGAAAGAAGAGCAAGATTATTTCTGAAATAATGCCTTGTCCTTTTGCACAGAATATTCTTACAGTCTCAAAAAAAAAAAAAAAAAAAAAAAAAAAACACCTTACATCACAGGTGCCGTGACTGTTCTAATGACGAGAGCAGTGTTCATTATGATTGCAATCAGTCACTGATTAGTGTTGCTTAACGCCGTAGTTGAATTTAAGCTACACATGCTCAGTAACACATACACAGAAGACGACTTTCAGTGGCACCATTTATATCTTAAGTTAATCCCCTTCTTTTAATTAACTGTCCGGGTATATAGGTTTGGTTTTTTTTTTTCTCTCTTTCCTCCAAAATCAGTTTTAGTTACATTATTGCAGGCAAAATGTTGACTATATACTCCGTCTTGGTTGAAAGCACTTGAATGTTTGTTTTCTTTGCATATTTCAGCAGCAGATTCATCTGAATAAGATTCGAGACCGAATCGGAGACAGTGCGTTTATGACACTGAAGCGAAAATGGTTTGCAAAGCGTTACAGTCACTTGTGTTAATCATATCCTTCGCTACGATTATTAAGTTGCAGTATGAAAGGTTAATGCAACAACTCAAATACACACATCAAAAAAAGTTTTGCATCACCTCGGTTCCGAGAGTTCCGGAACATGTACATAAAACTGGAATAGAGATCAACATAAACGTCATTTCCACCCTTTTTATGCTCATGAAAACCATATTGTACCACCATACAGCGAGACTTTCCGAGGTGTTGGTCCAGATCGCTGTGTATACCGGTACCTCTAATACCCAGTAGCACGTCCTCTTGCATTGATGCATGCCTATATTCGTCGTGGCATACTGTCCACAAGTTCATCAAGGCACTGTTGGTACTGATTGTCCCACTCCTCAACGGCGATTCGGCGTAGATCTCTCAGAGTGGTTGGTGGGTCACGTCATCCATACACAGCCCTTTTCAACCTATCCCATACATGTTCGATAGGGTTCGTGTCTGGAGAACATGCTGGCCACTCTAGTCGAGCGATGTCGTTATCCTGAAGGAAGTCATTCACAAGATGAGCACGATGGGGGCGCGAATTGTCGTCCATGAAGATGAATGCCTTGCTAATATGTTGCCGATATGGTTGCACTATCGGTCAGAGGATGACATTCACGTTTCTTACAGCCGTTACGGCGCTTTCCATGACCACCAGCGGCGTACGTCGGTCCCACATAATGCCGCCCCAAAACAACAGGGAACCTCCACCTTGCTGCACTCGCTGGACAGTGTGTCTAAGGCGTTCAGCCTGACTGTGTTGCCTCATCCATTGCAATAGTAGCCCTTGGGCGGCCTGAGCAAGGCATGTCATCGACAGTTCCTGTCTCTCTGTATCTCCTCCATGCTCGAACAACATCGCTTTGGTTCACTCCGAGACGCCTGGACACTTTCCTTGTTGAGAGCCCTTCCTGCCACAAAGTAACAATGCGGACGCTATCGAACCGCGGTATTGACCGTGTAGACATGGTTGAACTGCAGACAACACGAGCCGTGCACCTTCTTCCTGGTGGAATGACTGGAAATGTTAGGCTGTCGGCCCCCCTCCGTCTAATAGTCGCTGCTCATGCACGGTTGTTTAAATCTTTGGGTGGGTTTAGTGATTTCTCTTAACAGCCAGAGGGACCGTGTCTATGATACAATATCCACAGTCAACGTCTATCTTCAGGAGTTCTGGGAACTGGGGTGATGGAAAACTTTTTTTGGTGTGTGTATAAGCAGATAAAACCATAAGGATACTTGTGCTGTCAAGAACACTTGCACTTCGTATGAATATAAACATCTCCAGGTCTATGATATAGCCCAGACGCTCTATCAAATCCGTTTCCGTGGGAGAAAAACAGATTCTAGTTGAACCGTGTATGGCGTTCGCTGTGTTATTCAGTGGTTTGGTATTTAACTACAGTAATTTGTAAATGAAAATGATAATCTTATTTTATTACATTGAGTAATTACTAAGTAATTTTTCTCCCGGCTAAAGATTTGGTCAAGTTGCTAAAGAGCTCCAAGTTAACGTCGTGTTAAAGTGTTGTCTGTAAGTTGTGTAAGTGTCACTAAATCACAGTTCATATAACGGATTCTACATAACTATTGATTATGATGTAAATAGCTATCTTCAGCAAAATGATCATTAAAACCACCGAATATCAGCCGCGCACAACACTGACGTATGTTACCTGAAACAATATTCTTCGGAACTCGTGCGTAATTAATTTCAGCTCCATACATCAGCTAGAAAAGTTTCTTATAAGGTTCGTGCTATGAGCACTGTTTTTAAAGAACCAATTTGATTCGAATCATTTTCATTAAAATGAGTTCGGGGCTACCAGTGCACATTTATTTTTACACATTTGTATTACGTTCGGCATTTATGTCTGCAGAGTTGCGTAATTTGAATTTGCCGCTGAGATAATTGTTAAGATGGCGGCGGACAATCGATAGAGACTTTCTGTTGTTAGACCAAATAAGTAAGTATTTGAAATGCTTATTAAACTCTATAAACTCTACTTTTGTATTGTACACTATTTAGACTTCATCAAACAAACATTTGATTTCTTTCTAAGGAAAACACAGACAAAAACGCGATACAAATCGCTATCATCAATGGCTGCGCTCGTTGCAGCGGAAAGAAATAATTAACACAGATAATGCTTACTGAGAGAGGAATTAAAGTTACAAATAATTATTCACTCATATTTATAATAATAATGAACTCTATTTTCAAGTAATAATTAACAAATAATTACAATTTCTTAACAGACCTCAGTTTGATATGCGTCCGCAAACTACAAAAGACAACCAACAAAAGGTAAAAACAAAGGAAGACAAACGCAGATCATAAAAGGAATTTACAATTATCATTGTCTTTGTATGATACACATCGATATGTCCAATTACATCATAGAATATTTTTTAAATAATTAATATTTAATCATCGTTTTCACTATTTTTTCATGTGTCGAATAGATAATGTTTATAACTGTTACAGGCATAATTTCCTCTCGTCACACTGTAGCTAAAATGTATCTCGTGGATGTTACATGTGATTTATTTTCAAAGAATATTCTTGAGAATTTATTTTATTTACTAGCGATTCATGAAGAACATTAACACATTTAATCACACTATGTAAGCATGGAAGTAGTTGCCAGGGAGTAACTGATGAAATCATAACCAAATTCCTTTTAACAAATAGGAATTTTATTCACTCTAATGGTGCCTAAAAGCATTTTTTAAAAGAAACAGATTTAAAATTATAATCAGAAAGCTCCCTCTAAATATCAAAGTTACAATTTATTCAGAGGCAGAAAGAAACAAGTTTTGACTGTATGAGCTTTCGGGCAGAGAACCTTGCCGCTCCCTTTTGACATGGCCGTAGTTACAACAGCCTCTGAAATACTACACTGGTGCAAATCTGCAACACACCAGATAACTTTAAACTAAAGAGTTTTAACAATTTACACAAGCACACAAACTATGCACACTCCATAGGAGGGATGGAAATGGTACAAAACACTAATAATTAAAATATTAACCTTTCCACCGAAAGTGGAACTTGATTTTAACTTCTAAGAAAAGTCTTATGGTGAAAGAGTGGCAACCTTATATACTAAAATGATCATTTAAATAAAAGCCCATGAATGCAATCTTATACAAAATTCTACAAGGTTTCCCAAACAATAGTTAAGATACTCTGCAGTACACAGATACCGTCTCTCAAGATCATAGGCAATAATATCAAAGTTTCCAAAGATCAAAACATATTTCAGGTACTAGGCCGTTACACACCAAGCAATAAATTCGTTAACACACCAAATCCGACAAACATGACAGAGGCAGCTACTAACGTACGGTACATTGATAAGATTACCGAACAACCCGAACCGCAGGTTGCTCTAACCCACCCCTACTCCATAAGGGAAAAACTGACCGCCCAATTTATAAACAACCACCTCCCCGCGGGTGGGCAAACGGAGAAGAATGGTGGAACGATCCCAAAGCAAAACGGCTGGTGACCTCACCAAGAAAACAAGTAGAATTTAACAAGAATAAATCAAACAACGTATCACCAATCACTTAACTTCTAATAAACTGTGAGATCTCGGGAAGACCTGGCGCAGCATCCCCAAATAGCTCTCCCGAACCGTCCGCTGCTAGCCACTTCAATGGACGCAGGAAGGCGCGCCGTTCTCCCGTCTCGCGGCGTCGCAGCTCGCACCGGCCAGACTGATGTCGTGGGTTGACCCCTGTTGCTCTCGTGTTGACCGCGGAGTCACTACCCCTCGCTATACGCCGCAGCCCAGTGGACTCACGTGGCGACCTCACATGCGCCGACGCTCATGACGGACAAGTCATCTTGTGTCTCAGTGAGCAACCGACCAATCGATCGATCCAACCGCCAATGACCATTGCCTGGGCAAACTCGAGCAGACTGGTAGCCTAACGCGCAGACTCAGATGCAGGAACTAAGCCCCGACTAGGCGACCACTCGCTGAGTTCTCTTACTGGCGGAGTGGAAAGACTCTCATTTTGCCGGCTTTAAAGGTTGATCCGAACGACCGACATACTAGCACTCCGAACGAAAGACAGACACTAACTGCCTAACAAATGCGGACGAGAGACAGATTAGCAAGCTGGGGACGAGAGACTGACCCAGACTGCCTCACTGGCGAGCTCATAGCGTCCCTTAAATGCACGTGAACAGGCAACCTTTCCCCTTTCCCACCAGAGGGAGACACCAAAGCTGCGATTGCCACAGCGGCGCCACCGCCAGAAACGGAGGGCGATGCTTCACACTACGCGCTGCGGCGCGCTCTTCAAAACAGCAATTTTTACCACGGCTCACTAGTATTGGGAAACAGCAGGTGGAAAAATAACAGTGAAATTCAAATTTCGAGTCGGTCCTAGAGAGATGTCGAGATTTTCTAACTGGTCAAGGAAACTGCTAATAGTAAGCACGAGATCCGCTTTCCAATCACGGTCTTGCAAAAATTTCGGATTGTCACTATACACGAATAGTCAAGCCCTTCCACAAACTCTTTACGGATGTACATCATATGCTCCACCAGCTCTCATTTGATGCTTCCTACATTTTATGTAATTTTCTCATTATTTTTCTTATCTTTTGTCTCAGCTCTAACAACACAGGGAACCATTTGTCCTGGTAGTTTCCTAGCAACGGTTCTTCTATAGACGTCACATACGAAGTTTGCTGCTGTCATAGTTCGAACTATTTGCGTTTATTTGAGAAGTGAGCTGCATCTATAGTTCACTTCATGCACTGACAGATCTCACAACAAAAGAACTTGGTATTTTCTTCTCGGCGCTGCAGCACCCACTGATATTGTACGGTGGGGAGATGACGTGGGAGGGGCCTACCACTGCGACATCCGGACGCTTCAATTGGACAGTCGCAACTATCAACGGTCGCAGGCGCTGTCGTGTTAGCTGTAAGTATATACGCTAAGGCGATGAAGTATTATGTTGATGCATAAGTTCGTAGCGTTTTTGTTTTGCAGGTTGGTTTTCTGATTGCTGTGGGCATTATCGATTGTCTGTTGCTATTTGAGTTTGCATTTCGTTTTGTCATTTGGACATAGTGAGTGGAGCTGTGGACGCTAGAAAATGTGGTAATTTCTAAAGCCTAGTTTACACGACGACATTGGGTTGCGCCACTCGTTGCGTGGAATGAGTTGCACGCAAATGGCTTCACATTTGACTGTAGACACGGCGAAACCAGTATGCACTTCAGTTTCGTCGTTTTGGGGGTTCTTGAGTCGTGTCTGAAATGAAAGTTTTGGCAGCTGCAAGTCGCACGAGTTGTGACGGAGTTAAAGCTTGTTGCGTGGAATCGCTGCATAATAAAACATTAAGAAACTTGTTTCGATTCGTGACTGGATGAAGAAAAGTCGTCAGCTCGGTTGCTCGGCATCCTTGCTGAAATAATTTATAACGGTAGATCCAAGAAGTTCTTTTAATTGTCTTAGAATGTCACCAGAACTGTTACTGTTTCTTCTAAATATAGTTAATTATACGATAAGGAATAAAGATACTGTAATGCATGAAGCACTGTCGCCAGAACTGAAATTACATATCACATTGTATGCATTACAATCGAGAAAACTCGGCATGCTATAAGATGCGGTTTTAGTTGGTGATGACGCTTTTTCATTAACACCAATAATTATTAAAAGTAATAATTATTAACATTAACAGCAGTAATTATTCGAAGTAGGCCGCATTAAGAAGAGAATGGTTTGCAAACTACTCTCTTGAAAATACATCTGACAAGTGGCAATATTTCAAAATTCTAACATATGTGAATGGGGAGTACAGCAGCGACGATTTAAATAGATGAATATCTAATGAAGAATGCGGCTTCTTGAATTTGTATAGCCTTCCCTCCTGTCACAAATGTTGCTTAACAAAGAGTTGGCCAACTCGAACGATGTAATTTTAGTCTTGTAGACGAGAGCATTGCCACAGCTAGAATTACACTTGTTTGTATTTTTCTTAATTCAGTTGTGTATGTGCTCCTAACTCAATGAATTTTGCCCTGCAGCTCAGATACTGTCAAACCATGTATTTTATGATCGCACATGACGGTCTCAGCGGCAGCAATGTGTTGCTTATTTTTGTAATCAGCATCACTGAAATCCCACAAACACCTATGCAAAGCATAGATGCATAGATATCTAAAAAGCGAACATTATTCTACGCTCCCCACTTCATATTTCAATTCATCTACACTCCACAAACACACATAACCTCAAAACTCATGCAACTAGTGTCGCCAAAGTTGGAACACGCCGGAAGTATTCAAATTCACCAACGAGTTGCGCAGACGAGCGGCGCGCATGCGCAATGGCCGGCAGCGCAGTTGCATGCAACCTAGTGTCGTGTAAACTAGGCTTAACACTTTCGCTGCGGCATCGGTGCAGGCGCGCAACTCTCCAGTGCTGCCCGGCAACGCGCCAGTGCGGGTCGGTAACACTCTGAAACGGCAGGCACCGCTCGGAGCCGACGCTCCTAAGCACACCAGAGCTACAGGCTGACGTCAAGACCATGTAAGATCTGTAGGATCATGTTCTATACTGACTTAATGATGACACCTTAGATGCATTACGTCAAATAAGCTTCGACTGTATTGTGGTCATGTTTTAACGTCTGTTTGCTGACACCAATGGGGGTCACAGGCGTCATTCAAATGTTCGTGATCTGTTGATAATGTAACAAAAAATACAGTACAAACAAGCACCAAATCCACCGCATTCAGCAAAAATTTGGATTCTAAAACGCAAATTATTATGAAGGAAAAAAAGGGGAAAGGAAACTGGATTCATTTGAAATTATATTTACTTCAAATGCGCATTTTTAAGATTGACTCTGTTAGAGGTCGTCAGACTAGTAGCGGAACTGTCACGAAACAGATTCGAAAGCTGTGCTTCCACGCTATCATCACTCTGCAGTTCTTCTGCATCCTCTGAATGGCAATCTCCGTGGTATGCCTCGTCCTCACTGCACAGAAAATCACTGTCGTTTAGTACACTAAATAACTGTTCCTCTGTCGATTTGACACTTTTCCTGCTCCTTTTCACATTGGAAGGACCAGGTGTCGGTTCATTACGAACAATATACGTTCGGTAACTGACCACACAAAACAAAAGTTTACACGCTTTGATGCTAGCTTAAACGCTGCAACTAGACTGAGTAATCCGACAGCGAGCGGGGACGCTTATAAGCGTCAGCCGCACTGGCTCATGGCTTGTTGTGACGCTTATAAGCGTCAGCCGCAGCGAAAGTGTTAAGAAAGCATGCAAGCGATATACACTCCTGGAAATTGAAATAAGAACACCGCGAATTCATTGTTCCAGGAAGGGGAAACTTTATTGACACATTCCTGGGGTCAGATACATCACATGGTCACACTGATAGAACCACAGGCACATAGACACAGGCAACAGAGCATGCACAATGTCGGCACTAGTACAGTGTATATCCACCTTTCGCAGCAATGCAGGCTGCTATTCTCCCATGGAGACGATCGTAGAGATGCTGGATGTAGTCCTGTGGAACGGCTTGCCATGCCATTTCCACCTGGCGCCTCAGTTGGACCAGCGTTCGTGCTGGACGTGCAGACCGCGTGAGACGACGCTTCATCCAGTCCCAAACATGCTCAATGGGGGACAGATCCGGAGATCTTGCTGGCCAGGGTAGTTGACTTACAACTTCTAGAGCACGTTGGGTGGCACGGGATACATGCGGACGTGCATTGTCCTGTTGGAACAGCAAGTTCCCTTGCCGGTCTAGGAATGGTAGAACGATGGGTTCGATGACGGTTTGGATGTACCGTGCACTATTCAGTGTCCCCTCGACGATCACCAGTGGTGTACGGCCAGTGTAGGAGATCGCTCCCCACACCATGATGCCGGGTGTTGGCCCTGTGTGCCTCGGTCGTATGCAGTCCTGATTGTGGCGCTCACCTGCACGGCGCCAAACACGCATACGACCATCATTGGCACCAAGGCAGAAGCGACTCTCATCGCTGAAGACGACACGTCTCCATTCGTCCCTCCATTCACGCCTGTCGCGACACCACTGGAGGCGGGCTGCACGATGTTGGGGCGTGAGCGGAAGACGGCCTAACGGTGTGCGGGACCGTAGCCCAGCTTCATGGAGACGGTTGCGAATGGTCCTCGCCGATACCCCAGGAGCAACAGTGTCCCTAATTTGCTGGGAAGTGGCGGTGCGGTCCCCTACGGCACTGCGTAGGATCCTACGGTCTTGGCGTGCATCCGTGCGTCGCTGCGGTCCGGTCCCAGGTCGACGGGCACGTGCACCTTCCGCCGACCACTGGCGACAACATCGATGTACTGTGGAGACCTCACGCCCCACGTGTTGAGCAATTCGGCGGTACGTCCACCCGGCCTCCCGCATGCCCACTATACGCCCTCGCTCAAAGTCCGTCAACTGCACATACGGTTCACGTCCACGCTGTCGCGGCATGCTACCAGTGTTAAAGACTGCGATGGAGCTCCGTATGCCACGGCAAACTGGCTGACACTGACGGCGGCGGTGCACAAATGCTGCGCAGCTAGCGCCATTCGACGGCCAACACCGCGGTTCCTGGTGTGTCCGCTGTGCCGTGCGTGTGATCATTGCTTGTACAGCCATCTCGCAGTGTCCGGAGCAAGTATGGTGGGTCTGACACACCGGTGTCAATGTGTTCTTTTTTCCATTTCCAGGAGTGTATATATCGAACGCGCGACTGTCGGGAGCGAGAAACCGAATTTTTTACAGCAGCGATTACAGATAATCTGCCGCAAAGCATCTCATCTCGCTTCGAGTGACAACGTTGACACATAATAAGTGTTAAGGAATATTTATATTCAGTAATCCCGTAAAGATCACCGAAGCAGTTACAGTTTTCAGTAGTGTTGGTCTTACGTGGCGTGATTTGATTCCTAGGTTGAGTACCGTTGAAAACTGTTTTGACTTTCGTTGGGACTACCATTTGCTGCCGAATCACCATACTACAAATTGTGTGAATTGTTATGGAGAGAACTGCTTCAAACTTGGTTCAAAGAGTAGCGATTGTGAGTCCTCATTAGAGTTGTATCGTAGCAAATGTCGGGAAAAAAAAACAAGTATAAAGAAAAATACATGGTTTGATAATTCTAAACTGACAATACAGCACAGCATCTTGCTTTCGCGCTGGATTGCCGATTACGTTCTGGAAAACACAGTGTATCTGGAACTGTACCGTCGATTTATACTGTTTGTGACAATTACTGTTTCTGTTGTGGAGTATGTTAACGTAATTGAGACTAATGACAATGGTCCAGTGGGAGGTAACCGCAAGATTTTGGAGATGAGTCGCATGTAACGACTCGAAAATACGGGAAAGAACGACTTCTCAAGAACGAAACTGAACAGATTTGGGTATTTGGAGGCATGGAAAGAGACTCGAAAGAAAATGTTTCGTTGTGAAGGTGTATGTTGTTGTTGTTGTGGTCTTCAGTCCTGGGACTGGTTTGATGCAGCTCTCCATGCTACTCTATCCTGTGCAAGTTTCTTCATCTCCCAGTACCTAATGCAGCCTACATCCTTCTGAATCTGCTTAGTGTATTCATCTCTTGGACTCCCTCTACGATTTTTACCCTCCACGCTGCCCTCCAATACTAAATTGGCGATCCCTTGATGCCTCAGAACAAGTCCTACCAACCGATGCCTTCTTCTAGTCAAGTTGTGCCACAAACTCCTCCTCTCCCCAATTCTATTCAATACCTCCTCATTAGTTATGTGATCTACCCATCTGATCTTCAGCATTCTTCTGTAGCACCACATTTCGAAAGCTTCTATTCTCTTCTTGTCCAAACTATTTATCGTCCATGTTTCACTTCCATACATGGCCACACTCCATACAAATACTTTCAGAAACGACTTCCTGACACTTAAATCTATACTCGATGTTAACAAATTTCTCTTCTTCAGAAACGCTTTCCTTGCCATTGCCAGTCTACATTTTATATCCTCTCTACCTCGACCACCATCAGTTACTTTGCTCCCCAAATAGCAAAACTCCTTTACTACTTTAAGTGCCTCATTTCCTTATCTAATTCCCTCGGCATCACCCGACTTAATTCGACTACATTCCATTATCCTCGTTTTGCTTTTGTTGATATACATCTTATACCCTCCTTTCAAGACACTGTCCATTCCGTTCAACTGCTCTTCCAAGTCCTTTGCTGTCTCTGACAGAATTACAGTGTCATCGGCGAACCTCAAAGTTTTTATTTCTTCTCCATGGATTTTAATACCTACTCCGAACTTTTCTTTTGTTTCCTTTACTGCTTGCTCAATATACAGATTGAATAACATCGGGGAGAGGCTACAACCATGTCTCACTCCCTTCCCAACCACTGCTTCCCTTTCATGTCCCTCGACTCTTATAACTGCCATCTGGTTTCTGTACAAATTGTAAATAGCCTTTCGTTCCCTGTATTTTACCCCTGCCACCTTCAGAATTTGAAGGTGTATACCAGGACTAAAGAAGCTGTAGTGCCTGTTATTGAGAACTTCATCTTGCCCGGCACCAAAGTTATTACAGGCGGGTGGGAATCGTACAACACTTGTGAAGGAAGGGGGATGTCACCACGAGTTTGTAAACAGTTCTGTCGAATTCGTGACTTCTAGTGATACGTCTGTGCACTCACCGAATATCGAGCGATTATGGAAATCCCTGAAATCATCCATCAGGACGACCTGGAGACCGAGACGAACTGCATATTTTTCAATACATCTACTTCCACAGTTTGCATTTGTGTGGCATATGGTTCAAATGGCTCTGAGCACTATGGGACTCAACTGCTGAGGTCATTAGTCCCCTAGAACTTAGAACTAGTTAAACCTAACTAACCTAAGGACATCACAAACATCCATGCCCGAGGCAGGATTCGAACCTGCGACCGTAGCGGTCTTGCGGTTCCAGACTACAGCGCCTTTAACCGCACGGCCACTTCGGCCGGCTGTGTGGCATAAAACTTCCCTGTTAGACTAGGCCAATTTTCTTAAGAGATACTGCTAGAGTGTAGTCCGGCAATGGAAAAAAGGTCTCCTACCGGCAGCATACACATAATGCGTACCGAGCGAGGTGGCGCAGTGGTTAGCACACTGGACTCGCATTCGGGAGGACGACGGTTCAATCCCGTCTCCGGCCATCCTGATTTAGGTTTTCCGTGATTTCCCTAAATCGTTTCAGGCAAATGCCGGGATGGTTCCTTTGAAAGGGCACGGCCGATTTCCTTCCCAATCCTTCCCTAACCCGAGCTTGCGCTCCGTCTCTAATGACCTCGTTGTCGACGGGACGTTAAACACTAACCACCACCACCCATAATGCGCAACTGTCCAAGACGAAGATGTCTTTTGTCGTAGTAGTTCCGAGCGCTGTAAACAGAATCGTTATCTTTCTCCGCGGCAGTCGCGCGCTCGATGTATGTCGCTTGCAAGCGTTCCTGGAAATAACCGAAAATGGAGTGCTAAGTGGAGAAATCGGAATATTTCCGACATATTATTCTGTTTGAGTTCAATCGACAGGCGACAGCAGCGGAGGCAACCAGACACCTTTGCGCCGTGTATGGGGATAGTGCCACTGGACAGGGAACAGCAAGAAAATTATTTTCTCCTTTCAAGGAGGATCGTTTTGACACTAGTGACGCTCCACATTCAGGAAAATCTTCGGGGTTTGATGAAGATCGTTTAAACGCATAAAACCACAATGATCTACGTCAGTGTAGTCGTTAACTGGCAAATGTGATCATTCCATCATCGTGCGACATTTACATGCAATGAGTAAAGTTCAAATATCGGGTGTATGGGTACCGCATGCGCTAAACCAAAATCACAAAAATTGGCTGGTGGCCGCTATGTGCGTCTCTGCTTGCTCGTCATCAATTGGCTCGTGAACTACACTCCTGGAAATGGAAAAAAGAACACATTGACACCGGTGTGTCAGACCCACCATACTTGCTCCGGACACTGCGAGAGGGCTGTACAAGCAATGATCATACGCACGGCACAGCGGACACACCAGGAACTGCGGTGTTGGCCGTCGAATGGCGCTAGCTGCGCAGCATTTGTGCACCGCCGCCGTCAGTGTCAGCCAGTTTGCCGTGGCATACGGAGCTCCATCGCAGTCTTTAACACTGGTAGCATGCCGCGACAGCGTGGACGTGAACCGTATGTGCAGTTGACGGACTTTAAGCGAGGGCGTATAGTGGGCATGCGGGAGGCCGGGTGGACGTACCGCCGAATTGCTCAACACGTGGGGCGCGAGGTCTCCACAGTACATCGATGTTGTCGCCAGTGGTCGGCGGAAGGTGCACGTGCCCGTCGACCTGGGACCGGACCGCAGCGACGCACGGATGCACGCCAAGACCGTAGGATCCTACGCAGTGCCGTAGGGGACCGCACCGCCACTTCCCAGCAAATTAGGGACACTGTTGCTCCTGGGGTATCGGCGAGGACCATTCGCAACCGTCTCCATGACGCTGGGCTACGGTCCCGCACACCGTTAGGCCGTCTTCCGCTCACGCCCCAACATCGTGCAGCCCGCCTCCAGTGGTGTCGCGACAGGCGTGAATGGAGGGACGAATGGAGACGTGTCGTCTTCAGCGATGAGAGTCGCTTCTGCCTTGGTGCCAATGATGGTCGTATGCGTGTTTGGTGCCGTGCAGGTGAGCGCCACAATCAGGACTGCATACGACCGAGGCACACAGGGCCAACACCCGGCATCATGGTGTGGGGAGCGATCTCCTACACTGGCCGTACACCACTGGTGATCGTCGAGGGGACACTGAATAGTACACGGTACATCCAAACCGTCATCGAACCCATCGTTCTACCATTCCTAGACCGGCAAGGGAACTAGCTGTTCCAACAGGACAATGCACGTCCGCATGTATCCCGTGCCAGCTAACGTGCTCTAGAAGGTGTAAGTCAACTACCCTGGCCAGCAAGATCTCCGGATCTGTCCCCCATTGAGCATGTTTGGGACTGGATGAAGCGTCGTCTCACGCGGTCTGCACGTCCAGCACGAACGCTGGTCCAACTGAGGCGCCAGGTGGAAATAGCATGGCAAGCCGTTCCACAGGACTACATCCAGCATCTCTACGATCGTCTCCATGGGATAATAGCAGCCTGCATTGCTCCGAAATGTGGATATACACTGTACTAGTGCCGACATTGAGCATGCTCTGTTGCCTGTGTCTATGTGCCTGTGGTTCTGTCAGTGTGATGATGTGATGTATCTGACCCCAGGAATGTGTCAATAAAGTTTCCCCTTCCTGGGACAATGAATTCACGGTGTTCTTATTTCAATTTCCAGGAGTGTATATCGACCATTCCTATCCTCTACGAGAGCTATGCCGAAAGTTTTTAGCAGCCCGTGAACCGTAAGGCGGGGGACAATGGGGTTGTTTTCATTCGAAAGAGCGAAGTTTTTCGACCTTGGGACGTGCGCGCCAGCTAGCGGTGATCCCCCCACAGCGCGATAAGAAAGCATAGGCAGTGCTGAGTCAGAGACGGTGCAGGACGGAGCTGTCGCGCCGCGACTTTCGCGCCATGATTTTTTACTACTATGAAAAGGGTTTAAGTGCCGAAGAGTGCCATTCTTCTTTCCTGCGTGTTTTTGGTGAAGCTTCCCCTTCTAGGGCCACAGTTGGAAATTGGTTTCACGAGTTTTCGAGGGGTCGGCAGTCAATTGAAGATGAACCTCGTCGCGGTCGGACAGCAACATTGGTTCTGTGAGGAAAATGATCAAAGAAGATCCACATCTTACTTTTTTCGACACTGAAGGGACCCTAAATATTGGATCAACAGCAGCACAGACCATCGCTCATAGTCACTTAGGCCTTACTAAGAGATGTGCCCGTTGGGTGCCACATTCCCTGACAGAAAGACAAAAGGAGGCGAGAGTGGACTGGTGTCGTTTCGTGCTCGAAAAATTCAATGCAGGGAAGTTCCAAGACACCTACAATATCGTCACAGGTGATGAAACGTGGGTCTACCATTATGACCCTGAAACGAAGAGACAGTCTTCTGTGTGGTGCTTTCCAGGGGAGGAACCACCCACAAAAGTTCGATTAACTCGGAGCTCTGGAAAAAGATGGTGGCAACTTTCTTCACAAAAATCTGGCATCTCACTTCTGTGACCTTGGACACACGTCGTACAGTCAATGCTGAATGGTACGTGAACGATTGTCTTCCAAAAGTCATCGCCACATGTAAGTCACAGCATCCAAAGTCCAAGAGTGAGCACCTTCTGCTGCATCACGACAATGCATCTGCGCACAGGGTTGCCAGAACGATGGACTTTCTGGAGAAGGAAAAAGTGCGCGTGTTACCCGCCCCCCCTCCCCTATTCACCTCACCTGTTCGCTAAGACTAGCGAAAAAATTCGAGGATAGCGGCGGTATTCATCAGATGAAGAGGCCATTCCAGTGTACGAGAGTGCACTAAGTGACATCCCAAAAGAAGCTTTCACTGACACATTTTCTAAGTGGTTTCAGAGAATGGAAAAATGTATACATGCTAATGGAGAGTATTTTGAAAAGTTGTAAAAGTTTTTTTGCAAATAATTTTTTTTCACACATTCTGCTAAAAACTTTCGGCATTGCCCTCGTATTGTTACTGGTGACGAAAATGGTGTCATTATGCTGGCATAAGGCAAAGAAAGCAATAGTTGAGCCCAAACAAAGACCGCATCCACAAAAGATAATGTTACGCATCTGGTGCAACAGAGACAGTGTGGTGTACTACGAATTGCATGCCCGAAGTGTAGCCATCACTGTGATATTTACTGTCAACAACCGAGACGTCTTGCAGACGAAATCCAAGTACAACGACCAGGAAGACCGCGTGAATTGATGTTACTCCACGATGACGCTCACGCGTGTTCTGCTAGACTGACAAAAAATACTATACAGGAGTTAGGTTGAGAAGTCATTCCGCAACCACCTTATTCACCTGATCATATGTTCTCAAATTTTCACCTTTCTCTCTCTCTGTCGAACAACCTGCAAGGAACTTCCTTTCAGGATGCAACGAGCTCCCAAAACGGCTCGACGAGTTCTTCGCCTCAAAACCACACGATTTTTACAGTCGCGTAAATGAAAGGTTACCCCAGCGTTGGTAGACTGTCGTAAATAGTGAAGGAGATTATATTATGACAAAAGTCTCTGTTATACACTACTGGCCATTAAAATTGCTACACCAAGAACAAATGCAGATGATAAACGGGTATTCATTGGACAAATATATTATACTGGAACCGACATGTGATTACATTTTCACGCAATTTGGGTGCATAGATCCTGAGAAATCAGTACCCAGAACAACCACCTCTGGCCGTAATAACGGCCTTGATACGCCTGGGCATTGATTCAAACAGAGCTTGGATGGCGTGTACAGGTACAGCTGCCCATGCAGCTTCAACACGATACCACAGTTCATCAAGAGTAGTGACTGGCATATTGTGACGAGCCAGTTGCTCGGCCGCCATTGACCAGACGTTTTCAATTGGTGAGAGATCTGGAGAATGTGCTGGCCAGGGCAGCAGTCGAACATTTTCTGTATCGAGAAAGGCCCGTACAGGACCTGCAACATGCGGTCGTGCATTATCCTGCTGAAATGTAGGGTTCTGCAGGGATCGAATGAAGGGTAGAGCCACGGGTCGTAACACATCTGAAATGTGACGTACACTGTTCAAAGTGCCGTCAGTGCGAACAAGAGGTTACTGAGACGTCTAACCAATGGCACCCCATACCATCAGGCCGGGTGATACGCCAGTATGGCGATGACGAATACACGCTTCCAACGTGCGTTCACCGCGATGTCGCCAAACACGGATGCGACCATCATGATGCTGTAAACAGAACCTGGATTCAATCGAAAAAATGACGTTTTGCCATTCGTGCACCAAGGTTCGTCGTCGAGTACACCATCGCAGGCGCTCCTGTCTGTGATGCAGCGTCAAGGGTAACCGCAGCCATGGTCTTCGAGCTGATAGTCCATGCTGCTGCAAACGTCGTCGTACTGTTCGTGCAGATGGTTGTTGTCTTGCAAACGTCCCCATCTATTGACTCAGGGATCGAGACGTGGCTGCACGATCCGTTACAGCCATGCAGATAAGATGCCTGTCATCTCTACTATAGTGATACGAGACCGTTGGGATACAGCACGGCGTTCCGTATTACCCTCCTGAACCCACCGATTCCATATTCTGCTAACAGTCATTGGATCTCGACCAACGCGAGCAGCAATGTTGCGATACGGTAAACCGCAATCGCGATAGGCTACAATCCGACCTATATCAAAGTCGGAAACGTGATGGTACGCATTTCTTCTCCTTACACGAGACATCACAACAACGTTTCACCAGGCAACGCCGGTCAATTGTTTGTGTATGAGAAATTGGGTGGAAACTTTCCTCATGTCAGCACGTGTGTGAATGCTCTGAAAAGCTAATCATTTGCATATGACAGCATCTTCTTCCTGTCTGTTAAATTTCGCGTCTGTAGCACGGCATCTTCGTGGTGTAGCAATTTAAATGGCCAGTAGTGTATGTACCTGATGTGTTTATTAAACGTTACTAACTTATGTACCAACCTAATAGAATACGTTGCAATGGACGTTTATGCTCCAATCATAGAACCTGGTACTCTAAGGAAAATATCAGATGACGCAGAAGCACATACGGGTGCAGGTCAGAAATTGTCAGGGGAGGTGGAAATAAATAACGACGCACAAAGTGTAACGCTAGGCGATAGAGCTTAATGTAACATTGTCATTACGGAAGACAACATCGTACTGAATCGGAATTCTGTTACCAGTTATGATGCAAAACACCAACGGCTGTATAAAATGACAAACAAAACTCCGTACGTTGTCCGCATAGCAGGACTAGACGCGAACGTCGGAAATGTACACACTGTGTCGCTTGAGCAATCACTACGTCAAAATATAGCCAGCAATTCAGGAACAGATGATCGATTGTTGTTGTTGCGGTCTTCAGTCCTCAGACTGGTTTGACGCAGCTCTCCATGCTACTCTATCCTGTGCAAGCTGCTTCATCTCCCAGTACCTACTGCAACCTACATCTTTTTGAATCTGCTTAGTGTATTCATCTCTTGGTCTCCCTCTACGATTTTTACCCTCCACGCTGCCCTCCAATACTAAATTGGTGATCCCTTGATGCCTCAGAATATGCCCTACCATCCGATCCCTTTTTTCTACTCAAGTTGTGCCACAAACTCCCCTTCTCTCCAATTCTATTCAATACCTCCTCATTAGTTATGTGATCTACCCATCTAATCTTCAGCATTCTTCTGTAGCACCACATTTAGAAAGCTTCTATTCTCTTCTTGTCCAAACTATTTCTCGTCCACATTTCACTTCCATACATGGCCACACTCCATACAAATACTTTTAGAAACGACTTCCCGACACTTAAATCTATACTCGATGTTAACAAATTTCACTTCTTCAGAAACGCTTTCCTCGCCATTGCCAGTCTACATTTTATATCCTCTCTACTTAGACCATGATCAGTTATTTTGCTCCACAAACAGCAAAACTCCTTTACTACTTTAAGTGTCTCATTACCTAATTTAATTCCCTCAGCATCACCCGAGTTAACTCGACTACATTCCATTATCCTCGTTTTGCTTTTGTTGATGTTCATCTTATACCCTCCTTTCAAGACACTGTCCATTCCGTTTGTCTTCGGCATACCTTAAAGTTTTTATTTCTTCTCCATGGATTTGAATACCTACTCCGAATTTTTCTTTTGTTTTCTTTACTACTTGCTCAATATACAGATTGAATAACATCGGGGAGAGGCTACAACCCTGTCTCACTCCCTTCCCAACCACTGCATCCCTTTCATGTCCCTCGACTTTTATAACTGCCATCTGGTTTCTGTACAAATTGTAAATAGCCTTTCGCTCCCTTTATTTTAACCCTGCCGCCTTCAGAATTTGGAGGAGAGTATTCCAGTCAACATTGTCAAAAGCTTTCTCCAAGTCTACAGATGCTAGAAACGTAGGTTTGCCTTTTCTTAAAGCAAATAGTAAGGAACATAACTAAATAACTAAAACTGAAATCATTCTGAGGCAGCAGCTAACTTCATCGTGCTACAAACGCTAGCGAGGTAGACAAAATTAACCATACGGTGCACCGACAGGGCGCTCGGGTATACAGAAGGTGATAAATCGTTAGTAATAGTAGAGACACAGACAAAAGGCATTGGGGTGAAAATTATTATTGGTAGTAGTAGAACCAAGGATAAAAGCGATGGGGGCGATAACGCGAGAACCGAAGTAAAGTTACATATTTGTATTTTGGCTTTTTATGGACACACTGTCACAATAAAAAGGTGCGAAGTAACTCTGTATATATTTCCGGTGAGAATCTGTTGTAGCTGTTTGAGTTTTGGACAAGTAAGCAGACAGTGTCGGGGAAAACCGAGATTTGACCTGCGTGTAGAAGACCTATCTACGGCGTTTTGCACTTCGGGCATAATGCTGTACGTTGTACAAAAGAGAAATTTTTCGATACTGTCCGGTTGACCAATGGCATAACGCTAATGACTGTTGTGACTTCTCTTCTGTTTTCTCATTTTGAAGTGCAGTTTTTAAACCACCGTTGTCATATTTTCATTGGTTTAGATAGAAATTTTATTTTTAATTTCTTCTGCGCATGAGAAATAAAATACACTCCTGGAAATTGAAATAAGAACACCGTGAATTCATTGTCCCAGGAAGGGGAAACTTTATTGACACATTCCTGGGGTCAGATACATCACATGATCACACTGACAGAACCACAGGCACATAGACACAGGCAACAGAGCATGCACAATGTCGGCACTAGTACAGTGTATATCCACCTTTCGCAGCAATGCAGGCTGCTATTCTCCCATGGAGACGATCGTAGAGATGCTGGATGTAGTCCTGTGGAACGGCTTGCCATGCCATTTCCACCTGGCGCCTCAGTTGGACCAACGTTCGTGCTGGACGTGCAGACCGCGTGAGACGACGCTTCATCCAGTCCCAAACATGCTCAATGGGGGACAGATCCGGAGATCTTGCTGGCCAGGGTAGTTGACTTACACCTTCTAGAGCACGTTAGCTGGCACGGGATACATGCGGACGTGCATTGTCCTGTTGGAACAGCAAGTTCCCTTGCCGGTCTAGGAATGGTAGAACGATGGGTTCGATGACGGTTTGGATGTACCGTGCACTATTCAGTGTCCCCTCGACGATCACCAGTGGTGTACGGCCAGTGTAGGAGATCGCTCCCAACACCATGATGCCGGGTGTTGGCCCTGTGTGCCTCGGTCGTATGCAGTCCTGATTGTGGCGCTCACCTGCACGGCGCCAAACACGCATACGACCATCATTGGCACCAAGGCAGAAGCGACTCTCATCGCTGAAGACGACACGTCTCCATTCGTCCCTCCATTCACGCCTGTCGCGACACCACTGGAGGCGGGCTGCACGATGTTGGGGCGTGAGCGGAAGACGTCCTAACGGTGTGCGGGACCGTAGCCCAGCTTCATGGAGACGGTTGCGAATGATCCTCGCCGATACCCCAGGAGCAACAGTGTCCCTAATTTGCTGGGAAGTGGCGGTGCGGTCCCCTACGGCACTGCGTAGGATCCTACGGTCTTGGCGTGCATCCGTGCGTCGCTGCGGTCCGGTCCCAGGTCGACGGGCACGTGCACCTTCCGCCGACCACTGGCGACAACATCGATGTACTGTGGAGACCTCACGCCCCACGTGTTGAGCAATTCGGCGGTACGTCCACCCGGCCTCCCGCATGCCCACTATACGCCCTCGCTCAAAGTCCGTCAACTGCACATACGGTTCACGTCCACGCTGTCGCGGCATGCTACCAGTGTTAAAGACTGCGATGGAGCTCCGTATGCCACGGCAAACTGGCTGACACTGACGGCGGCGGTGCACAAATGCTGCGCAGCTAGCGCCATTCGACGGCCAACACCGCGGTTCCTGGTGTGTCCGCTGTGCCGTGCGTGTGATCATTGCTTGTACAGCCCTCTCGCAGTGTCCGGAGCAAGTATGGTGGGTCTGACACACCGGTGTCAATGTGTTCTTTTTTCCATTTCCAGGAGTGTACTACCTCTCCTATTTCGGAGGTAAGAATGAAATTTAGCCGATTACTCACTCTTTTTTTCTTTACAATAAACATTTTTCTTAAACTTCGTAATGTTTATTGCGAGAACTTTCAAGAGAACGAAGGGATTGAAATCGAAGGAAAGAGACTGACGTACTCCAGGTCTGAAGAGGAGTTGGAGCAAATGACCAAAGCACTAAAGGAGGCTGCCAGTAAATTTGGGCTAAACATAAACGAAGCCAAGACAGAGTACCTCGTTTTGACGCTTTGTCATTCTCAGACTGCTGGTCATCTACAATCACTGCAAGCTGGGGACCAGTCCTACAAGAGAATGCAAGAATCCAAATACCTAGGGGCACTTTTCACTGAGAACTCGCCATGTGAAGCAGAGATCAATGCCAGAATACAAGCAGGAAACCGATCTTACCACAGCCTAGCACAACTGCTTCGGTCCAGATATCTCTCCAGACAGGTCAAGATTCGACTGTACAAAACGCTGATCCAGCCTGTTGTTCTATATGGCTGTGAGACATGGAGTATCGGGAAACAGGACTTCCATAAACTCCTCGTTTTTGAGAGAAAAGTGCTTACGAAGATCTTCGGTCTGGTTCTGGATGCAGATACAGGGAATGGAGGATCAGATACAACCGAGAGCTTGAACTATACCAGCATCCCAACATAGCAGGAACTGTCAAAGCCAAACGAATGCAGTGGGCCGGCCATGTGGCCCGGATGGAGGATCACAGATGGCCTCGGAAGCTCCTGGATTTCACACCTACAGGAAAGAGACCGCTAGGGAGACCCAAGAAGCGTTGGAGAGATGGACTCCATGAAGATTTAAACCAAGTGTCAATAGATGTGAACGGATGGCGGATAGCAGCAATGGACATATTACAGTGGAGGAGGAAACTTGTAGATGCGTGCGGTCCACTGGGCCTGATCACGTAGTAGTAGTAGTAAGCACATATTGTATTTGTAACTGTGCATCGCACTCTCCACTTGCGCTATCTAGCTGAAGTTTATTTTCGTCTACTAACTCGATTATTTACAACAGTTTGTTTTTTTAGTTCGAATAGCGTATCGTGGTCTCCACTACAGTTGTAGAGCTGGTTTCACAGGACTCGATCCAGCTTCTTTCAGACAAGTAGTTTAAGTTCTTCTTGCCAAACATTTTCCGATTTAGTGATAAAATAATAATAGAAGGAGGCAAATTCGCATGTGCCATCTATCTGCTGTACAAGGCGAGGAACAGCGTCAGTAAAGAACTTCTGTTATATGCGTATTTTGCATTCTTCCATTCCTCACCTGAGTTATGGAATACTATTAAGGGGCAATTCCGTAGGCTCAAAATTAGTATTTATATGGCAAAAGAAAGCCATAAGGTGCATAGCAGGACTTAGCCCACATGAATCAAGTCGAGATTATTTTAAGAAACTAAGTATAATGACAGTGCCTGGCCTCGTCTTCGTTAAAGAGAATCTAAGTAAATTTGACTTAAGGAGGACAGTTTATGACCATGACATAAGAAGTGGACATACGGGGCGGCGACAGGAAGGGCATCTGGCCACCCCTTAAAATTAACACGCCAAATCCGGTTAACCATAACAGCGGACCCCCCCGCCAGTCGGGATAAATGCTTGGAAAGAGAGAGATAGAATTTACAGAGACCGTGTGTAGCCTAACAACAGTATTACTGTAAAAAGAGAGAATAATTATTACAGTGATTGATTAGCCATAAAACTTCTACGCTTAATTAACAAAACATTTCAGCCACTTGCTTTCTTGTTCAGATTGTCATATTATCATTAAGAAATTCTTCTGAGGAATAACAACATTTCTGTACTAACAATTGTCGTAGTTTTAGGTTTAGTTGCCCCATCTCCACACTGAGGATTTGTTCCTTTTTCAGAATGCTGTAAATTTTCATGCCCATGTATTCTGGGGTTTGTGCAAACAGCTTTAATCTATAAGTGGGAAGCATGAAATACTCCATATTCCTAGTCCTGCATTGATGTTTAAAGTTATTGTCTATGAATAACTTGGGGTTACTGTATGGTATACAAAAATAATCAGTTCATAAATGTACAAACATGGAGCACTTAATATTTTTAAATTTCTTAATGGTGGGGTGGCAGGATACTTTTGGTTTTGCATTAGACATATTCCTAACAATTGATTTTTATAATTTTAAGATTCTAGTCACTTTGCTCATGCCTCCCCAAAAACTGTTTATATTTTTTATCTTTCAAAATATCGCCATTGTTATAACAGATAGCAAGGATTTTCCACAACTGACAAATCAGGACCAAACGATAGCAACAGCAATCTATGTGGAAATGTGTGCTGAGTAATATATCACCACAGCCGCAATCAACGACGAGTTACAATGAGCCAGCACATACCTGTTGGTAGGAATAGATACAAATAAATGTGGGAAGAATAAGAATGAATTCGCGCTGATACTTTGGACCACAAATCATCCTAGCCTTTTCAGTGGGATTACGAACAGGACTAACCCTCAGTGGCAAACTGTGGAGAAAGCTGCGTATTTCAATGTTTGGCCCAACTTACAGCAAGAATCGTCGAACAAATAGAAGAGGGAGTACGTGTAGATGTACGAGATATGCTGCATCTTACATTATAACAGTTATGTGCACCGTACCCAATCAACTACTCCACGCCAATAATTCATGGATAACGTTATTTTACAGTGACACGCCTGAAATTTAATCAGACGCGCTTTAAACAACTTGAACACCAATTTGGGAGGTTCGACACATATTGTGTGTGTGGGCGTGACTGTGATAGATTCAGATCCACATTATCAGTATAAAAGGTTTATGTTTTATTTATTTTCGGCCACAGCAAGAAATAACCTAGTAATAAGAAATGAAACTTGTAAATATTAATTAGTTCATGTTTTGATGATTGTTTACCATGATAACAGTGAGCACTGGGTTTACATGATATGACTATTTATGTAGGGAGACAAGAGTTCACATTCATTGGTTGGAATAAACAAGACCAGCTTTGTTTATTTAGTACACGTTATAATAGCCCGCCCTGTTAGCCGTGCGGTCTAACGCCCGCTTTACGCGCGGGAAGTTGTGCCGGTCCCCGGCACCAACCCGCCCGGCGGATTAGTGTCGAGGTCCGGTGTGCCAGCCAGCCTGTGGATGGTTTTTAAGGTGGTTTTCCATCTGCCTCGGCGAATGCGGGCTGGTTCCCCTTATTCCGCCTCAGTGACACTATGTCGGCGATTGCTGCGCAAACACTTTATCCACGTAAGCGTACACCATAATTAGTCTACAAAGCAAACATTTGGGGTTACACTCGTCTGGTGTGTGAGACGTTCCCGGGGGTCCACTGGGGGCCAAACCGCACAATAACCCTGGGTTCGGTGTGGGACGGCGGTGGGGTGAGTGGACTGCTGTAGCCTGTTGTGTACCACTGATGGCTTCAGCGGGGACGAAGCCTCTCCATCCTTTCTGGGTCCCCAGTTCCATACAATACAATACACGTTATACAGATTTATTTTTCTATGTTGATTTCTGGATCTTTAGTT
The DNA here is from genome assembly GCF_023898315.1 of Schistocerca nitens. NCBI lineage: Eukaryota > Metazoa > Arthropoda > Insecta > Orthoptera > Acrididae > Schistocerca > Schistocerca nitens. Next base: position 148,055,019 of record NC_064618.1, read on the forward strand.
TATGGGCATGTCTCATAATAACAGTGTAGTATCGGTTTGCTCATTGCTACACTACTGGCCATTAAATTTGCTAAACCACGAAGATGACGTGCTACAGACGCGAAATTTAACCGATAGGAAGAAGATGCTGTGATATGCAAACGATTAGCTTTTCAGAGCATTCACACAAAGTTGGCGCCGGTGGTGACACCTACAACGTGCTGACATTAGGAAAGTTTCCAACCGATTTCTCATACACAAACAATTGACCGGCGTTGCCTCGTGAAACGTTGTTGCGATGCCTACTGAAACGAGCAGAAATATGTACCATCTCGTTTCCGACTTTGATAAAGGTCGGATTGTTGCCTATCGCGATTGCGGTTTATCGTATCGCGACATTGCTGCTCGCGTTGGTCGAGATCCAATGACTGTTAGCAGACTATGGAATCGGTGGATTCACGAGGGTAATACGGAACGCCGTGCTGTAACCCAACGGTCTCGTATCACTATAGTAGAGATGACAGGCATCTTATCCGCGTGGCTGTAACGGATCGTGCAGCCACGTCTCGATCCCTGAGTCAATAGATGGGGACGTTTGCAAGACAACAACCATCTGCACGAACAGTTCGACGACGTTTGCAGCACATGGACTATCAGCTCGGAGACCATGGCTGCCGGTACCCTTGACGCTGCATCACAGACAGGAGCGCCTGCGATGGTGTACTCGACGGCGAACCTAGGTGCATGAATGGCAAAATGTCTTTTTTGGATGAATTCTGGTTCTGTTTATACCATCAAGATGGTCGCATCCGTGTTTGGAAACATCGCGGTGAACGCACATTGGAAGCGTGTATTCGTCATCGCCATACTGGCGTCTCACCCGGCGTGATGGTATGGGGTGCCATTGGTTACACGTCTCGGTCACCTCTTGTTCGCATTGACTGCACTTTGAACAGTGGACGTTACATTTCAGATGTGTTATGACCCGTGGCTCTACCCTTCATACGATCCCCGCGAAACCCTACATTTCAGCAGGATAATGCACGACCGCATGTTGCAGGTCCTGTACGGGCCTTTCTGGATACAGAAAATGATCGACTGCTGCCCTGGCCAGCATATTCTCCAGATCTCTCACCAATTAAAAACGTCTGGTCGATGGTGGCCGAGCAACTGGCTCGTCACAATACGCCAGTCACTACTCTTGATGAACTGTGGTATCGTGTTGAAGTTGCATGGGCAGCTGTACCTGTACACGCCATCCGAGCTCTGTTTGACTCAATTCCCAGGCGTATCAAGGCCGTTATTACGGCCAGAGGTGGTTGTTCAAATGGTTCAAATGGCTCTGAGCACTATGGGACTCAACTGTTGAGGTTATAAGTCCCCTAGAACTTAGAACTACTTAAACCTAACTAACCTAAGGACAACACACACATCCATGCCCGAGGCAGGATTCGAACCTGCGACCGTAGCGGTCGTGCGGTTCCAGACTGTAGCGCCAGAACCGCTCGGCCACCAGCGGCCGGCATGGTTGTTCTGGGTACTGATTTCTCAGGCTCTATGCACCCAAATTGCGTGAAAATGTAATCACATGTCAGTTGTAGTATAATATATTTGTCCAATGTATACCCGTTTATTATCTGCATTTCTTCTTGGTGTAGCAATTTTAATGGCCATTAGTGTATAACTTATATAGAGATACATGGGTACACAAGTGTTTTTATTTCCTTTGAGCACATGTTGTAATGTCAGTCTTCTCACAAGAATTTAAGTCCTTGAGTAATACAATTTGAACATGGTTTTCTATAATTATATCTTATTGGTTGTTAGTGTTTGGAGCTTTACGTGCTGTTGGTAACATGTCTGGTTTTTCCCTATCATGAAATTGAACTTTTTCACTGTGTATCTGTTTATTTCGCATGGACTTGATTTTTACACTAAAGTGCCAAAGAAACTGGTATAGTCATGCGTATTCAAATACAGAGAAATGTAAACAGGCAGAATACGGCGCTGCGGTAGGCAACGCCTGCATAATATAATAACTCTCTGGCGCATTTGTTAAATCGTTTACTGCTGCTACAATGGCAGGTTATCAATATTTTAGTGAGTTTGAATGTGGTGATATAGTCGGCGCACGAGCGATGGGACACAGCATCTCCGAGGTAGTGATGAAGTGGGGATTTTCCGGTATGACCATTTCACGAGTGTACCGTGAATATCAGGAGTCCGGTAAAACAACGAATCTTCCGCATCACTGCGGCCGGACAAAGATCTTGCAAGAACGGGAGCAGGGTCGACTGAAAAGGATCGTTCAACATGGCCCAAGTGCAACCTTCCGAAAATTGCTTCAGATGTCAATGCTGGGCCATCAACTAGTGTCAGTGTGTGAACCATTCAATGAAATATCATCGATATGGGCTTTCGGAGCTGAAGGACCACTCGTGTACCCTTAATAACTGCACAACACAAGGCTTTACTCCTCGCCTGGGCCCGTCAACACCGACGTTGGACTGTTGGTTCAAAATGGCTCTGAGCACTATGGGACTTAACATATGTGGTCATCAGTCGCCTAGAACTAGAACTACTTAAACCTAACTAACCTAAGAACATCACACACATCCATGCCTGAGGCAGGATTCGAACCTGCGACAGTAGCGGTCACGCGGTTCGAGACTGAAGTGCCTAGAACCGCACGGCCACACCGGCCGGCTTGGACTGTTGATGAGTGGAAACATGTTGCCTTGTCGGAGGAGTCTCGTTCCAAATTGTATGGAGCGGATGGACGTTTACGGGTGTGGAGACAACCTCATGAATCCATGGACCCTGCATGTCAGCAGAGGACTGTTCAAGCTGAAGGAGGCTCTGTAACGGTGTGGGACGTGTGCAGTTGGAGTGATGTGAGACCTCTGATACGTCTACATACGACTCTGACAGGTGACACACATGTAAGCGTCCTGTCTGATCACCTGCATCCATCATGTCCAATGCGCATTCCGGCGGACAATGCGACACCCTACACGTCCAGAATTGTAACAGAGTTGCTCCCAGGGAACACTCTTCTGAGTTTAAACACTTCCGCTGGCCACCAAACTGCCTCAGACATGAACATTATTGAGCATATCTGGGATGCCTTGCAACGTGCTGTTCACAAGAGATCTCCTCCCCTTCATTCTCTTACAGATTTATGGACAGCCGTGCAGGGTTCAGGGTGTCAGTTCCCTCCAGCACTACTTCAGCCATAAGTCGAGTCCACTCCACGTCGTGTTGCGACACTTCTGCGCGCTCGCGGGGGCCGTACACGATATTAGGCAGGTGTACCAGTTTCTTTGGCTCTTCGGTGCACTTTGTCTCTGAATTTTGATGTTTCTATTGATCAGACTTTATCATTATTTTTGTTTTTTTCCTTTTTTGTGTTTGTTTGATAAAATGTGAACGTTGGAGTTACTGATTGATCCACATGGCGGAGAACTAAGTTTGATCACTGTTACTACGCCATGACCAAGGAAATAGAGTGTGTGTGTGTGTGTGTGTGTGTGTGTGTGTGTGTGTGTGTGTGTGTGTGTGTGTGTGTGTGTGTGCTTAAGCAGGAGTCATCAACGAATGAGATGAGCAAGTGCTGCTACGACGAGAAGGTCCACAGTCTACAGAGTTGCACAAATGTACACCTGTTTAATCAGAGGCTGAATATCGTAACACCTAAAACCATCAAAAAGAAACGCAAAGTATATCTATTTAAAAAAAAAGCTGATAAAAACGCTCTTAACGCCTTTTTAAGAGACAGTCTTCACTCCTTCCGATCTGATAATGTAAGCGCAGAAAAGTTTTGGTATAATTTCAAAGAGATTTATTCCCGTATAATAAGTCCAGTCTTATGCAAAATATGTAATGTATCTCTAATCCAAAATTGCTGTTCTCAGCCCCCTGTTTCAGAAAGGTGACAGATGCCAGTAACTACCAACCTGATTCACTAGTGACACCATTTTCCAAAATCTCACCTGAGCAACGATAATATCGTCAGTAAATCACAGTTTGGATTTCAGAAGAGTTGATATACTGAGAATGCCATTTGCCATTTATATGTTCCCTCACCAAATTGTTTTCGAGTATTAAATAATAAAATAGCGCCAGTTGGTACATTCTGTGACCTATCTAAGCAATCTGACTGTATGAATCACAGTATTCTCCTAGATAAATAAAGATTTATGGTATTAATGGTATCGCAAACCAACAGATAATATCTGACTAAAAGGACGCAGAAAGCTGTACTTCGTAACTCAGCCAATGTAGTCCTGGGAAATTATTCTGACTGGGGAAAAAAAAAATCACATGTGGAGTACCCGAAGTTCAATTTTAGGTCCACTGTTGTTCCTTATATATGTAAACGATGTTCCATCCAACAAGAAAAATTAGTTCTATACTTGTAGCGGCACTACAGCAATGAATAAGTGTAACAAATGGTGAGGAAATAATAAATGAGTTGGAAACTTCAAAATTCTTAGGTGTCCATACTGATGAGAATTTAAACTGCAAAAAGCAATTTGTAGAACTCCTAAAACAACTTTGTTCAGCCATATTTGCACTTCGAATCATTGCTAATCTTGGGGAGAGACGAATCATTAAGTTAACATATTTTGTAAACTTTTATTCTGTAATGTCATATGGTATAATGTTCTGAGGAAACTCATCTTTAAGAGAGAAAGCCTTCGTTGTTCGAAAACGTGCTATGAGAGTAATGCGTGGTTCTCACTCATGATCATCTTCTAGACATCTGTTTAAGGAGTTGAGCATTCTGACTAATGCTTCACAGTATATTTATCCCCTCAAGAAGTTTGTTGCAAATAACCCACTACAATTCAAAAGTGACAATTTTAATACCAGAACGAAAAATGACATTCATTACGCCACATTAAGATTGTCTTTAGCACGGAAAAGGGTGCACAATGATGAAGTAAATGAAGAGTTTTACTGATTTTTCAGTTTCTCCTAGCATATCCGTTGATCGAGCTGTCCACAAATGTAATGCCTATTCATGGTGTCCAATGGGCACAATAGTTCGGTGATTAGACATGTCACCATCGTCGGTTGCGCTGAGAAATTGAGTTCTTGATGGCACGCGGCCGACTGCTATCTACACCCCCCCCCCCCCTCCCCCCCATGAGCCATTACCGCGCTCACGGCTGGGCGTCAGCGGTCGCGATTATCGAGGGGAAGATGATATAAGTAGGTCGCACACTTTCAGGGGCTCAGTTCGTCAGCATACTTGACAATGGCGACATGTCTGATCACCAAAATGGTTTGCCCATTGGACACTACGAATCAGCAGTACACTTATGGACTGTTTGATCAACAGCTTTAGTGATGTCAGGATCACCACCTCTCCCCCATTTCCTCTTGCTTTCAATCTTTCATTTCCTGAAGAAGAGAGTGAAAAATCAAATTTATTTTGTGATGGCTCACTATTTTGCTTGGTGTGGCTTCCTGCGCATAAATTTTTACCCCGGATGCTTTAGGTGATGTGAGTACTCAACCAGTGTCTGGTTGACCCATTTTTTCATCTTTTCCTTTACCAATATGGTAATTGGAGTAATTAATTAAATAATCTTCATAGTGGTAAATTTGATTCACAATTACTGAGGAGTGGCTGCATGATTGTACGACAGCCTCATTTCATTTAACTTCTCTAATTTATCACACTTTCACCATAATTGTAGAGCATGTTTTCATGAAACCAAATACCTGCTGGTTTTGCTTTTCTGAGAGTGCCAAGGATAATAGTGGCTGGAGCTGGAGGGAAGGAAGGACATTTACCTGTCTGAAGGACTGATTCCGAGAACAGCACGCGGTCTGCTGGCCTGGCAGTTGGTGGGCATTCCAGGTGGCACCTCTTCGTCGCTTCATTGGTGTCTCTACCTACAGTATGCACAGCTGGGCAATACATTGCTCCCTTTCAGACCAGTAGGTGTCTTCCAGGGGGCATCAGTCTGGCAACAGAAAGCGTGGCAGCATTCACACTTAAAAGGCCGCCCTGCCTGAGGAAATGGCTGCAGCCAAAGCTACTGATAACATTATCGTAAAATCCGCATTTGTCATACACACCACTCTGGATGATATTGATTTTCTGGATTCTCATATGATCTTTTCATATGCGGGAACGCCAGCAGTTGATAATCAAAAACTGCCATCTAGGCAGGAGTTCTGGCTTATTATTAGCACATCTGACTGGATGTAGCTTTTGCGCTTTTTCATGACAGCTTCTGTGAATCATGGCAAAAGAACCATGTTCTCCTGCATTGTCCTGACTGCTGTCTGACTGACAGACTGTCTAGAGAATAATAACGTAACAGAGCTTTAGTGGACTAAGGGAGAACACTTGAGGGGGATTCTCACTTAGGCTCTCTTAGAGTGAATGCGTTTCATTATTTGGCACTTCTGAAAGCCACCACAGGACAGATACGGATGTCAAAATCTAATGGGTTGATTTGGGAGGAAGGAGACCAAACTGCGAGGTCATCGGTCTCATCGGATTAGGGAAGAATTGGAAGGAAGTCGGCCGTGCCCTTTCAAAGGAAACATTCTAGCATTTGCCTGAGGTGATTTAGGGAAATCACGGAAAACCTAAATCAGGATGGCCAGATGCAGGATTGAACCGTCGTCCTCCCGAATGCTAGTCCAGTGTGCTAACCTTGCTCGGTCTCAAAATCTAATCACAGTGGTCCTGAGGAGATGCAAAGGACGGAAATTAGGGGCACTGGTCATCATACCAATGGTGGCAGATGCACATACTGTGATGCAGCAGTACCAGCACATGTATGGTATGACCACAGCAGCACAACATATATGGCAGCACTACCAGCACATCTACAGTAAGACTTTAGCATTGCATCGTTTGAGGCAAAACTATCATAAACGTGTCATAAGACTGCAGCAGCACATCGTATGTGACAACAGTACCAGGACACATATGTAAGAGTACAGCAGCACTCGCTATGTGGCAGCAGAATTAATGTATGAATGGTAAGATTGAACCAGCAAATCCTATGTTACAGCAGAACCATCTTTCTATCAGTAAGACCAATATACAAATGATAAGGCAACAGCATCACATCCTGTGCGGCTGCAGTATCAGTACATGAATGGTAAGATTGCTGTAGCACTTGTGTGTGGCACAGTATAAGCATATGAACTGTAAGAGTGCAGCAACATGTCCCAGGTGACAGCAACACCAGCACAATAACAGTAAGACCATAGCATCACATCCTACATTGTAACAGCACCAGCACACAAATGCTATGCGTGCATCAGCACATTCTATGGGACAGAAGAATCCACACATGTGACAGCAGTCCCAGTACACTTATGGTACTTGCATAGGTGTGCATCCTATGGGGCAGCAATACCAGCACACACAAGGTTAGACCATAGCAGCATGTCTCATGTGGCAACAATAAAATCACACACACTACATCTGCTGCACTGCATCATATTTGGCAGCAGCAGTAGTACATGTGCAGTAAGACTTCAGCAGCACATCTCATGTTGCAGCAGTACTGCATACGTACAGTAAGATGGTAGTAGCTCAACCTACGAGACAGCAATACCAGCAGACATACAGTAACATTGCAGCAGCACAGCATATGTGGCAGCTTTACCAGTGTGATTACAGTAAGACTGTAACAGCATACCCCGTGTGACAGCAGTACCAGCACACTTACAATTCAACAGCAGCAGTACATCCTACAAGAACATGTATGGTAAGACCAGTGCACATCCTATGTGGCAACAATACTACCGCTTGTATGATAAGGCCATAGTAGCACTTCCTTTGTAGCACCAGAACAAGCAGATGTATCATCTGTGTTCACATCCTACAAGAATACGTACTGTCAGACAACTCAAGCACATCCTATGTGGCAATACTGCCAGTAACCATATGGTAAGTCTACAACAGCACATCATAAGTCAGAACAATGCAGCAGGAGCTCATCCTATGTGTCAGCATTCCCAGGAGAGAGATGGTAACACCACAGAGGCACATCTTATGTGGTAGCATACCACCACACATGGTAAGAACATAGCAATACATCCCATGTGTCAGTAGTAGCAGCAAACATATGGAAACCCCAAAGCAGCACATCCTATGGCACAGTAGTACAAGCAGACTACAGCAGCACATCCCATTTCGCAACATTATCAGCACACATATGGTGAGACCCCAGCAACACGTCCTAGAGGCAGCTGCACCAACACACATCGGAAAGACTGCAGTAGCAATTACTATTCAGCAGCAGCACCAGAACACATATGGTAATACTCCAGCAACTCATCCTATATGGCAGCAGTACCACAGTAAGACCAAACCAGCGTAATCTGTGAGCAGCAGTACATAAGGTAAACCAGCAGGAGCATATCCTATGACACAACAGTACCACCACATATTTAGAAACACCACTAAAGCATACACCACGTCACAGCAGTAGAACGATGTGCATCAGTACCAGCGTAAGTATGTCAAGACTACAGCAGCACATCCCATTTCACAACAGTATCAGTCCATATATGATAAGAACAAAAGCGGCACATCCATTGCGGCAGCTGTGCCAGCACATGTATGGTAAGACTACAGCAGTACATCCTATTGTGCAGCAGTGCCAGTTCACACACTGTATGACCACTGCAGACATGTTATGCAGCAGTATGAGCAATCATACAGTAAGACCACAGCAGCACATGCACATGTATATCATAGCAGTTTGAGCGACATACTAAAAGACAGCAGCAGCTCATCCTACGTGGCAGCAGTACTAGCACATGTACAGAAAATCTGCAGCAGCCCATTACGTTTTGCAGCAGTAGCAGCACACTTACAGCAAGGCTTCAGAAGCACCTCCTAAGTCACAGCAGTAGCAGCACATGTACAGTCTGACCATAACAGCACACCCTGTGTGGCAGCAGTAATCACACACATACGATCAGACAGCAGCAGCACATCCTACAAGTACATGTACAGTAAGACCACTGCACATCCGGTGTGGCAGCAATATTAGCACTCATTTGGTAAGACCATAGCAATATACCCTGTGTAGCAGCAGTACCATCTGTGTTTGCATCCCAGAAGAATACGTACTGTCAGATACCTACATCCTGCATGGCAGCAGCAGCATCACAGCACCTATGGAAAGTGTACAACAGCATGCCCTACATCACAGCAGCATCAGCACACATACAGCAAGACTGTAAGAACTCATTCTAGGTGGCAGCATTACCAGTAGACATATGGTAACACCATAGTTGCATATCCTATGTGGCACCAGTATGTACGGTAGGACCACAGTCACAAATCCTTTGTGACAGCAAAGCAAGCGTACATGATGTATGACCACAATAGTGCAATCTATCTTCCAGCAGCAAAAACACATGTATGGCGAAACTATAGCAGCACCAACACATTTAGTGTAAGACCACAGCACCACATCCAATGAGGCAGTAGTACTAGCACATAGATGATAAGATTGCATCAGCACATCCTATATGGCAGCACATGTATCGTAAAACTGCAACAGCATATTGCATGCAGCAGCATTCCCATCACACATGTGGAAATACTACAGTGCAGTGGCGCACCCAATTCTGCAGCAGTATCAGCACACGTATGGTGGGACCCCAGCAGCATGTCCTATGTGGCAACAGTACCAGCACACATGGAGTAAGACTGCAGCAGTACAACCAATGTCGCAGCAGTACCAGCACACGTACAATATGGTTGCAGCAGCACATTCTATGTGGAACCAGTTGCAGCCCAAAACTCCAACTGCACACCCTGTATGGCAACAGTACCAAATACTTATGGCAAGACTGAAGCAGCATATACTGTGAGCAGCAATACTGGCACACATAGCACAAGACTGCAGCAGCACTTCCTATATTTCAACAGTATCACCACTCAAATGGTAAGACTGCGTTAACTCATCCTATGTGGCAGCATTACCAGCTCATAAAAAGACTTTAGCAGCACATTCTATGTGGCAGGAGTATCTCGCGTCCTTTGGCTGTCGTAATTGATTGGTATAGGTGACTGTTGCCGACTTGTGGTGGGCCTTAATCAAAATGATATTTCATTCAATTCTGATTCACAATTAAATGTTTTTGTGAAGTTCTCTTTTTTTAACAATATTAAACTTGAGTGGAAATTATTTTTTTACGTTAATGAACGTTAGACTCACTGAATCTTAAAGCATGAACGTATAAGTTGAACAATGGAATAAACTTTTCATATTAATTTCCTCCTCAGCTGGTCAGTTCACTTTAAAGCAAAAAATCTTTAGCTATTAATTACAATTGTGGCCCACACACGCGCGAGAGTATTTCTTCTTACCTCCGTTAGCCATTGCATTGTAGTCGGAGTCCTTGCTCTGGCTCTCGGTTGTGGTACTGAAAATAAGAATCTTAAAGCTATGTATTTTCTGCAATGCTGGACGGCTGTGGAGAAAAATGTATATTATGTTAATAGCGGGTGAGTTTTTTGCTTCCGCTAATTTTTATAAGTTAATATCGCCATGTAATGGCGTCATTTGCTGCATCGGCCACTGTGATTGTTGCACTGTAAATTACTCGAATGCAGGTTAATTCAAGGAAGCTGGACATGAAATCGGGATCACCTCTTACAAATTAAAAGTGAACAATAATATTAAATCAATATATTATCTACTTAATTAGTACAAATATGCTTACATTTGCCAGCACTCGCAAGATGTCCGTCTACATGCAACCAAGACAAGAGAAGAAGTGAAGACGACTAAAAAATTAACAAAAGAGTGTATCTTGTCGTCTCCTTAGATCATTTTGTTATATTTCTTTGCCCTCAAAACTTACACAGAGAAATTATTATAATACGGAGGAAAATGTATGTTCGCCTGAGCAGCTAGTGTCCACTTATTATTCAAATTTTAAATGTCTCTTCTTTATAAATACTGTTTTTAAGTCTTTTCTTATTATTTCACTGAGGATGCTTTAAGTACCAGCACATGAACAGTAACATAACAGCAGCACATCCCATTTCACTACATTTCTAGCACATGTACAGTAAGACTGTAGCACCTCATCCTGTGTGGCACCAGTACTGGCACAGACAGACTGCAGAAGCACTTCCCAAGTCACAGCAGTACCAACACACATGCAGTAGGACCACAACAGCTCATCCCATGTGGCAGCAATACCAGCACTCATATTTTTAGACTGTAACAACAAATCCTGTTTTGCAGCAACATCACCACACATACTGTAAGACCACTGTAGCACAACATATAAGTCACAACAGTAACAGCATACATATGGTAACACTGCAGCTCCCTTTTCTAAGTTGCAGCAGTACCAGCACACATATGGTAAGTCTGAAGCAGCATATCCTACGTCACAGCAGTACTAGCTCACGTACATTAAGGCTGCAGTAGCACATCCTGTGTGGCTGCAGTACTGACACTAGAATGGTAAGATCACAGCAGCAAATTCAATATCACAACAGCAGCAGCAGTAGCAGCACACCTACGGTAAGACAGCAGCACATCCTATGTGGCAGCTGTACCAGAAGATGAATGGTAAGACTGCAGCAACATTTCTATGTGGCAGCATTACCAGTGCACCTACAGTAAAACTGCTGCAGCATATCCTATGTGGCACCAATACCAGCACACACATGGTTAGATCGCAACACCGTATCCTATGTGGCAGTGGTACCAGAACACACAGAGTAAGACAGCAGCAGTACCAGCAGACATGTAGTAAGACCCAAGCAGGACATCCTATGTGGCATCAGTACCAGCATGTTTACAGTATTTGCACAGCCAAGCATCTAGTGTTGCAGCAGTACCAGCCGACATATGGTTAGACCACAGCGGTATGCCCTATGATGCAACAGTACCACATATTGTAAGTCTGCAGTAGCACCTCATATTTCGCAGCATTAGTAGTACACAACTGTAAGTCTTCAGCAGCACATCCAATGTCGCAGCAGTACTGCATACATACAGTAAAAGCACGGCAGCTCATCCTATGAGCTAACAGTTCCACCACACACAAGCCAACATTGCAGCAGCACATCGTCTGTGGTAGCATTACCAGCACACAGACAGTAAGATCATAACAGCACACAATGTGTGGTAACAGTGCCAGTGCACATCCGATGCCACAGCAATAACAGCACACATACAGTAAGACTGCAAGAGCTCATCTTATGGTAACACAGTAGATACACACTCCATGTGGCAGCAGTGCCAGTGCACTTACAGTAAGTCCAGAACAGCACATCCTATGACACAGCAGTACTACCATATGTATGGTAGGACTGCAGCAGACATCCTGCATGGCAACAGTACCAGCACACGTACAGGAAGACGGCAGCAGCACATCCTATGTGGTGACATTACCAGCACATGTACAGTAAGAACAAAGCTGCACACCTTATGTGGCAGCAGTACCACCACACATACGGTAAATCGAAAGCAGCACATCCTAGGGCACAGCAGTACTAGCATATGTATGGTAAGACTACAGCAGCACATCCTGTATGACAACAGTACCAGCTCACGTATGGTAAGACGGCAGCAGCACATCCTATGTAACAACACCAGCAAATCTAAGGTAAGACCACAATCACAAATCCTGTGTGACAGCAAAACAATCACACTTATTGTGTGACCACAATAGAATAACCTATCTCACAGCAGTACACACACATGTATGGTAAGACTGCAGCAGCAGTTCCCTTTGAGGAAGCAGTGCCAACACATGTAGTGTAAGACCATACCACCAAAACCAATGAGGCTTTATACCAGCACACAGATGGTAAGGTCACACCAGCATTTGCTATGTGGCAGTTGTACTAGCACAGGTATCATAAAACTACAGCAGAATATTGTAAATGGCAGCATTATCAGCACTTGTGTTGGAAGACTATAGCAGTCCATCCCATTTTACAACAGTATCAACACGTGAGGTGATACTCCAGCAGTGTCTCCTATGTGGCAACTGTACCAGCACATACAGGGTGAGACCACTGCAGCACTTGCTATGCAGCAGTAATACCAGCACACATTCAGAACTGAAGCAGCAATCCTGTGTGACAGTACTACTGGCACTTGTACTGTAAGACCATAGCAGCACATCTTAAATCACAGTGGTACCAGAATACGTGTGTAAGACTGCAGCAGCACATTCTATGTGGCAGCAGTACTAGCGCCCATATGGTAAAACAGATCAGCACATCACGTCACAGCAGTACCACCACATATCTAGTAATACTGCATCAGCGTACCCCATGTCACAGCAGTACCAGCACATACATGTAAGACTGCAAAAGCATATCTTATGTGACAGAAGTACCACCTTGCATACAGTAAGACTGCTTAGCACATCCTACTTTGCAGCAGTGGTAGCACTTTTATGGTAAGACCACAGATGCACATCCTATGTGGCGGCAGTGCCACCACACATACATTAATGTTGCAGTGCTACATACTCTGTAGCAGCAGATGTTGCACACATATGGAAAGACTGCAGCAGCACATTCTGTCTGGTAGCTGTACCAGTACATGTACAGGAAGCTAGTGTAAGGCCATGATACAAGGCTCGGTTCATAATGACCGCATGTGTCATCCTCGTATTGCTATATTCACATATAAGACTGTTAGCTGCTGTGTCAATCCCTCATGATGTGCTCTTGTGAAAGAGATGCAGTTTCTTGCAACATTTCTTATGGGCTAATGGATATGTTTGTCTTGGTTCCTTTGGTATTCTGTTGCAGCCACTTTTCTTCTGAATGTGTATCCTCATTTGGCAAACAGTGCCACAATGTGTCAATGACATGACCTATTTGCGACACAGTGACTTAATTCCTGCGTCTGCCTTTGTCTCTGGCATTACGATTTTCCCTGTGGTAATGTTAACGAGTTTTAACAAAAGTTTCTAATTCTCTGTCCCTTTCTATACCGTGCCATAACACTTCCCTCCTCTTTAAAAATTTGTCCTGAATTTTCTCTTTTTTAACTTATTACTGATTAATCCCTGCCTTGTATTTTTCTGGATTGCTTCTCAACCTAAGTCTTGAATCTTAGTTACCTTAATTCAGGGGTTCCCAAAAAAATTTTCTCGAGGACCCCCACATCGAGCATGATTGGTACCTTGTCATATCACAGTATCAAGTACCCGAAAAATCCAAATTAAGAGTCTTTTTGTTTTCTATTTTTGGTACTTAGAAAAACATTGACATATTCATTATTGAAAAAACATCGAGCTTAAAACTTTTTCAATTTAGCCATCATTGTTATTGTTAAATTTTTGAGTATTGCTCAAAATCTTTGTCTTCAAATCTGGGTGTTTAGTATAACATATTACTTTAAAAAAATAAAAATTGAGTATGAACTGAAAAATGACAGGAAAAAATTAAAACTGAGTGTTTTGGTCCTTCAAGTGTACTTCACTTGAGGTTGTATTGAGTAGACATGTGTGAAAAATAAGAAAACACTTATTTCATACAACGTATTTTTTATTTGAAAAAATTCAGTTACAACAGAGTACTCCCTCAGTATACAGTTAGTTTTAATTTTCAGTTCTCAATGAGATGAGTCAGCTGCAAAGAGGCAGCACGCGCAGTGTAACGGAATACAGCAGACCTATTTGCCTCTATCTAATTCTAGTTTTGCACTAGAATGTGCTAGTGTCAGTTGGCTCTAGGAAGATGCTAGATGCAGATGTTAGTGTTCGCTGAAGCTCTGCTCATGCAGGAAGCAGCCAAAACAAAAAATCTGTTATAATACAAAATATATGTTATAATACAAAATATATTTAATATATTTTTTATTTTAATAGCATCTTGCGGACCCCTCTGGCATAGCTCGTGGACCCCAGGGGGTCCGCGGACCACCTGTTTGGAACCACTGCCTTAATTAATCTACTTTGTCATTATGTCTTGGCTGCATACAGTATTCACTCTTTCCAAATACATCACTTATTAGTTTGTATCTATTCCACAGGTATCATGTGAATAAGGTATCTTGTGCTTTATATAAAAATTAGTTGTGCAGGTGAATACTAGAACCAAAATTATGCTTGTCCTTGATGCACTGAAAATAATTGTAATTTGTCTACATTTTTTTGTGATGTTGCTTCACATGTCGAAGTTTCTGATTGTCTGAAATTTGACCTTTTCCTCAAGTTCTTGATTTGTCTAGGTATTGTAGCAAATGGAATCTGAGGTATCATTAATAAAAGTTAGGTTTTGGTTAGATAATGTGTGTGATGGTTCCTCTGGCCAATGCAACCTTGATTGGGGCACGTTAATCTTTGTTGTGCCTGTGGTGGTGCTGGAAAGTTCCATTCATTAACAACCCGACTGCCCTGTAATTCTAGTTCCATTATCCCAGTTGGTTTACCATTTTTATAGTAAGTGATAATTACTGTTTCAGGTGCAAATATCGAGAAAATCCAGTGAACTCCAATTTTCTGAAATTTTGGCTGAGTAGCCAAGACTTTTTTCTCACACTGTAGCTCCATGTTCCCAAAGAACAACTGCATTTCACATGGCTAGTAGTTCATTTGAATCACTCTTGTTGGACAAATAACAACACTTTTTCTAATATAATCTTTTAAATCTGCTGCAGACATAATGACATGAGCATCTCTCCATATAGAAATTAATAATACTTCGCGTATTCAAAGAAATGTGACTGGCGCCTGAACAGGGACTTACATGCATCGAGAATAGAAAATAGTGCATTGAGAGTGGCTAGCCACTAGCTGAAATCTGGATTTGCATAATAAAATCTATCCTTCTTCTACAAATTGTATTTTAATGTGCCATTTATCTTGAATAGTATCCCTTCTTACATTGGATATGTGATAAAATACAGCTATATTCCTACTGGTAATAGGTACGTGTTGTCCTTTTGGAAAGTCTCTGTTCTTTCAGTAATGCCATCAGAATTTGCTGTGCATTTAATGATGTTGCACTCAATTGTCCATGAGTAGCATGATGGCCTGTTTCATGGGAAGTTTTGACGTCAATCCTTGCATCACCTAATCTATCTGCTAAGGTTTGTAACAATGTAGCTCTTACCACTTTCTAATCTGGTTTGCATAAGCAGGTTTGATTTTCTCTAGATCACTGTTTACGGTATTCCTTTTATTCTGTGCATAATCTTCTAATTCTGTTTTAAGTTCCATACTGTTTTAGTAACACTGTGTATTCTCTGGTACATGTTCCCTATGAGTGCTGTGTACCTGTTTACTTTTGCTTGTTTCTTCAGCTAACTCTTGTACACTTCTAATTATGCTCTTTAAATTTTTGATATCTTCACTATCTGCTGTTACAAACACAGTTTTAAACAGTTTCCCTTCTGCATGTAACTAACCTCGTTCTTGTAAGTATTAGCACTCCTTGTACTGTTTCTGTTAAGTGTTGCAACTGAGCCCTTAATATCTCATATGAGCTATTTAATTCCTGATAATCATTCTGCATATCTTTCAATAATCCTTTCTTCTTTGCATCTGTTTGCAACACTGTGAACCTGTCCTGTAGTCATCCTACATCATTCATTACTTCTCAAATATTGAATTCAAACATGACTGTCCATCTGTGACTTGTTAGTAGAACACCTGATTGCCTAGCAAATAAAATTCCATTGCACATAGACTGATTTCATATCACATCTCCTTCGCAATAGTATACTAGTATTATGGTCAGAAAAAATTTTCCAGATATTATCTGGGTACATCACCTGGGAGAAAAGGAAGCCTGTCAGTCTCCTCCCTCCTTTATACAAGTAGATAAACATAGAATGTGACAAGTAAATAAAAATAAGACTAACCTAAGTAACTAACCAGTACCGTATGTGCATTTCACATGAAATTTACACTATTTACTGGCCCTAATTACATAAGGCACATTTCGCTGATGTTCCTTTTTCCTTGGTAATCTTTTAACGCAATGGTTGAAGGAATCTGCAGCAACACATCACTCTTCACTTCTAAACCATTAGCACTACTTACGTGGACTATAGAAACTCTAGCTGGCAACTGTAACTTTACGTTGACTGGTGAAGTCATTTTGATGACTTCATAATGTCCATGATATTTCATTAAAAGCTTTTTTGCTTTGCCCTTTGGGGTATATGGATTAGCTAGTACTGTAATACCCACTGTCCTGTTCTGTATTGTGGCCATTTACTCGTCCCTTGCCCAATACATTCTTTTTCTCTAAAGCTGTTGTGTTGGCCCACTTTACCCTTGGCCAAACTTCTCCTACTTACATCGAAAATTTTTCACTGGTTTGCACTGTAGCCTCAGCTTAGTTTGAACATTATCATAAGCTAATGGCATTTTCTGCCCACATATTACCTCATATGGTGAGAGGCTAGTTCCAGTATGAACTTCTGAATAATATGCACTAACGATAAAAGTTAAATATACAAGGTCTGTTCAAAAAATTCTGGGACATTTGTAACTTGGCATCAATGATGTGTTCGAGCGAAATTCTGCTGGCATCTCATCACACACCTGTGTTGAATGTATAACTTCTGGAAGTTTTTTGTGTTGTGTGTCTATTAGTTATTGTTCAGTGCTGTTTTGAACAGAACATTGTCACACACAGTTTGCGAATTTTGAGACAGCAGAGTTAGAGGAGCAACAAGTCTGCATAAAATTTTGAGTGAAACTCAAGAACAACCTTTACAAGACACACCAAATGATGCAGGAAGCCTATGGTGATGAGTGCTTAACGCCATACAGGGTGTTACAAATGGTTCAGACAGCCAGACAGATGCTAAAGATGACCCTCGTTCGGGATGCCCTTTGATATCTACTGATGATGCTCATGTCAGAAACGTCAACAAAATTGTGCACGCTAGTCAAAGTCTGACTGTTCAAGAGGTTGCGGAAGAACATAAAATGTTGCACCGTGTTGCCACCAAGTTTGTCCCAAAGTTTTTTTAATCAAGACCACAAAGACCTTTGCCTCACAATCTGTAAAGAGCTTTTGGATCACACAAATGAGAACAAGATGTTCCTTAGGAGAATCATAACCGGTGGCGATGAGATGTGAGTCTATAGTTATGATGTTGAGTCCAAAGTTCAATCTTCACAATGGATTGGGAAAGGTTGTCCATGACCAAAAACAGCTCATCAGATCAGGTCAAATGTCAAAGCCATGGTGGTAGTTCTATTTGACTTTGAAGGATTAGTCAGTCATAAATTCATGCCACAGGGACAAACTGTTAATCGATGGTACTATTGGGATGTGTTGCGGCACCTGCAGGAAAATGTGAGAAGGAAACAGCCTGAAATGTGGTGTGACAATTCATGGCTCTCACATCAAGAATAATGCACCCGCACATACATCCCCATTGGTACGAGACTATTGCACAAAAAATGAACCACTGTGCTGGCTCATCCTGCGTACCCTCTGGACCTGGTCCCTATGGACTTTTTTGAAAACTCCATTGAAAGGACAAAGATTTGAAATGATAGATGAGATAAAAGAAGATTCACAGACTGTGTTTCTCGCAATCCAGCAAGAAGCATACCAAGACTACTTCTGGAAGTGGAAACAGTGTTGGGAGCAGTGAGTCCATTTTGAAGGAGAGGGTATTTTGAAGGAAACCATGCACAATAAGTAAAAGATAAACGTAGAAAAAATTTGTGGACAAAGTTCCACAATGTTTTGAACAGACCTCATATATCCCAATCTAAATGCTGTGCATTTACATGATAGGTTAACATTTTGGATAAAATATGGTGAAATCATTCTGTCCCTCCATTCATTTGAGTATGGAACATGCCACTTTGTATCTTTTTATTTTTCAATAATCATCATTAGTTTAGATATGAAATCAGCTCCTTGGTCTGTAATAATGGTTTCTTGCATGCCAAATTTTAGTAACCAGTTATTTACCATTTCCTGTGCTACTGTATTCGCCTTCTGATCTTGGATGGCTACCATAACTAAATATCATGAAAAATGATTTAACATTGTAAGAACATATGTATTACCCACTTGTCTTCTATCACAAGGTCCTAAGGCATCCAGTCCTAGCACAGAAAATGGTTTGTCAGCTTCAGGTATTCTCTGTTACTGAATTTTCTGATGACTCCAAGCTGCTCTTTGTGCACGCAGGATATACTTCCTTACAAATTGTTCTATACGTCACTGTAATGTGCTTTGCACTAAAATCTTTCAGCTACACATATATCAGTTGTTTGTTTCCCTCTGTAATCACATAATGCATGGCCGTCACTTAATATACGGTCATCTGCTTGGTGTAATACTTCCATTCTCAACACTGGAAGAACTACAAGCCTTCTAGATTTTTCAAACTGAGGTTGTGTTCAAAACAACTGACACTCAGTGTCAGCTGATGGTGCCTTTATCCAATCTGCATTGCTTCCATCTACTACCTGTGAAACTGCTCTCTTCCTGCTTAGGGTACCAGCATTTGTGTGTTTGACTGCTGGTTTATGGATTATTTCATAATCAAACACTTAATTTTAATGCCCATCTCATTAATTGATTTGATGGATCTTTGAACCATAATAACCATTTTAAAGATACGTGGTCTGTAATCACTTTGAATTTCCGACTATACAAATAGCAGCAAAAAATAATGGATTCCGTAAATAACTTGTAATGCTTCTTTTTCAGTTGTCGAATGGTTTCAGCCTCATTCAGCTGCCTGGTGGCAAACATGATCAGATTTTCTATCTCATCAACATTCTGATTTAAAATACAACCAAAGTCACTGCTGGAGGCACCACACGAATGTATGAATTCCTGTTCAAAATCAGGGAATATTAATAGCAGATCTGATATTAATATCTCCGTGAGTTTCTCAAATGCTTGTTGATACTGTATTGCTCACTGAAAACTAATACATTTTCATACCAGCTTAGTTAATAGCTGTGTAATTTCACTGAATCCCTTCATGAACTTCCAATAGTATTTGCAGAATCCGATAAATGACTGTAATTGTTTAGTAGTTTGTGGATTTAAGTCAAGGATCCACCTTCACTCCATCTTGACTGATAATATGTCTCAGATAACTTCCTCGTGTCTCAGCAAAATGGCATTTCTCCACACTAAGTGTAAGATGTGCTACCCTCAATCTGCTAAATACTTACCCAGATATTGAACATGATCGTCTGTAGTTCTTGAATACACAATTATATTGTCAAGACATACCATACATACTTATGGTTTTGATCCATTAAGTGACATTGACACAGACAGCAAACTGTAATGATACTGGTTCAAATAAAATAACAAGAAAAATTATCAAAACACTATATTTAATCACTACTGCCTGGTAGCAGTTAAGAATAGTAAGCTGCAATACATAACTGTTAACAGTAAAACATAGGCCATAATTCAAAATTCAAATTGCAATATCACTATCTGCATTTCATGAAAGCAAGAAGAACCTAAAGGGACAAAGTTAAGAACTCCTTTGGAATTGTAATACTGTAATTCACATTTTTTAATGTAAAAAAAATGCGCTGCCTTCAGTTCACTAATTGTATTGTAATTCTTCTAAGCATGAAACAAAACCAACAAAAAAAACTGTAGAAATAGTAACTTTAAAGAAATCCTATGTAACATTTTCATTCGAGGATATTCTAATGAAATACACAACTCTTCCACATATTGTCAATAATGCATCTAGCTATTACTGTCAAGTTTACTCAGTAAACATAAAATTTTATCGAGTTTCTGATTCTGCCTTCTGTCTAGTTCTTCTAATTTTTCCTCAACTTTTGATAATATTCTTTTCTCTATGACATCACATTGTTCACTGATGTACAATTTCAAGTCTTCTGTAATGGTGTCACAAGACTGGTGTTGCACAGCAACATCACTACAGTTCAGTTCAGCACACTCACTACTAGCAGCAGGGGGATTTTCTTTCTGTCGGATATTGAATGATGGCAGAATATCTGTAAGGCACCTTGTCACATTTTTTGCTTGTGCTCCTATCTGATTGTACTGTGATAGACACTCAACTTCAAACATTTTGAGCAAATTCTGTGCATTTGGTGGCCTCTTTTGGGATTTATTCTGATCCCAGCAGGAACCATAAAGTTGCAATAACTTTTTATACTTTTCGGCCTTTTCAGACAACTGATGTCCAGATTCTTTCAAAATGTTATTCACATTTTGAAAATTAATTGTATTTTGTGGGGTAAGATTTGTACAGTTCTCTGCAAAAATGTGTATTCCAAACAACCACATCTGCTCCTTGTCCTTCGTGCGGGCAAACTGTGAATCAAGCAAAAATGAACTGTGAAATGATTGTGTTCACAACAAATAACAACACAGCAATTAAAAAATTTAGTTATACCTGAAATAATAAAAAAAGGTAGCTTAAATTATTCCCACAACTTTAAAAATACTTTTATCAATAACATAATGCAACAAAAAATATAACTATACTGAAAAATAAAATGATATTGTAATGTGTTTTTTGTACAAATCTCTAAATGTGATGCGAATTACCTCACACAGAAGCTACACTGCTATAATTACTGTCAAACTTGGTGAAAAATAACAACAAACTAAAGTATATTAATGGGACTACAATAAAATTTACAGTATTCCATGTATCTTAAAAAAGAAGAAGAAGAAAAAGAAAAAGAAGAAGAAGAAGGAGGAGGAGGAGGAGGAGGAGGAGATTGAGATGAAGGGAGTATCACATTTATGTAATTAACTATTTCTTCTATGATTTGTCTACCAGCTTGTATTTTAGCAAAGGACAAGTACATATCTCACCAATGCTGAAATTCTATGTTCGGCATCCTGCTATTAGATAATGTTGCATACCGGTATCAGTTCTTAAACTGCTAACATTTTGCTCCACAAAGAACACCTATTATATTTTACATGAAAATAGTACTAATCGTACAGAACTAAATATCTGTTTATCGCTACTTTCACTTACAATCTAATTACTGTAAGTACAATATCCTTTACTTACATAACAGTGTCAAGTGAATAAGTGTATGGACATTTTGAGCTGTTCCTGTGAGAACTTTTGGCACTCAGAGCAAATTATTTCATAGAATATACATCACACGCTTAAATAAATCATTTAATTATATTGAACAACATGGCAGTTTCCAAAAACTGGAAGGAATACTGAGTTTGGGATGCCTGTTTTACAACACACTAATTCTGTTTTGATTACATGTACTGAGTGTTAACAATCAGGTACTAGCATATGTGTATATAGTATTCTCGCAACCAATTTGTCTTATTCTTGCAGCTGTCACTCCAATGCTTACAGGTTTCTTCTTTTATTCCTACTGCCCTTTTCCAACTTCCAGTACAACTGCACTTTCTTTTCTGTTATCTGAATGTGATTCCCCCTCCTGCCCCTTAAATCTACTGCTACAATTCCTCCTAATTCTTATAACCACGTGAGTGTACTTTCTGAGCCATTACATTCCACTTGTCAATCATCACATTAGCATAACTGAAACTACTATATATAGTGATTTCTTCATTTCATAACCTAGAAACGTGTTTTTTTTAACACTAACTATGAACAAACTAGATGAGTGTCTTCTTTGTTTAAAAGATTTAGATACTGAGGGTAGAATAGATGTACTGTGCCTGTCTGAAAATCATCTAGTGACAGACACAGGAAAGGTAAATGTAAGTGGTATAATCTATTCAGCACATGAGAGTAGAGACAGTATAGAAAGAGGAGGAGTTGCCATATATGTTAAAATGTATCAAAATGTGAAAAATACAGAAACTAAAAATTTTATATAGAGTAACATATAGATGCATGTGCCTGTGAGCTTACACTAAATAGTGGTACTTTTCTAATTGTAGCCATACGTAAATGCCAACTGGGAAATTATCAGCTATTTCCAAAAAAGTTGGTTTTTTGTTGCGATATCCGCCAAACAGAGGAAAGAAAATTACAGTATTGTTTGTGGGGATTTCAATGTAGATTTTCTGAAAGAGCCTGACAGAAAGCATGACCTTGAAGTATTACTGGGTCCTTTTAATTTGACATCAGTTACTGATTTTCCTAATCAGGTAGTACAGGAGAGCTGCACACAGATAGTGTTTTTATAGCCCAAAATAAATTTAATCAAATAAAACATTTTCCTGCCAAGAATGGTCTTTTTCATCATGATGCACAGCTAGTTACAGTATATAACACAGCTCCTTACAGTAATGCATAACAGTTCGTCTAAAATAGTGTGTTCAATTAACGATTTAACAGTTGCAAATTTTAGGGAAAGCTTGCAACAGTTAGGCTGGGATGAGCTGCATAGCAACCTTGATGTTAACTTAAAATTTAACCTGTTTCATGATACCTTTGTGAGTATATTTCAAAACAGTTTCCATAAGAAAACAACGAAACATAATTGTAAGAAACCATACAAAATGCAATGTCTTAATAAAGGGATAAAAATATCTTGTAAACAGAAATGGGAAATGTACCTTATAGCTAGGAGGAGTAATGATCCAAAAAGAGTCAAACATTATAAAAATTTGTTATTGAGAAGTCCAGAAGTACGTGCACTATATCTGAGATTATCACCTCTGATAATAAAATTAAAACAATCTGGAATATTGTTAAAAGGGAAAGAGGGCAACCGAGTGCACAGGAAGACTGTATTTCTATCAAGCTCGATTAAAAGTTTGCTAACAAAATGTCAGGACTAGAAACTATTTTTAGTAATCATTTTGTAAGTGTTGTAGAGAAAATAAGATCCAGCTATTCATTAGAAATTGCAAGGCTGTGTATGGAAGAAGCAATACCTGTGCAATTTGATGAAATTGAAATTCAACCCACTGTTCCTACTGAAATTAGAAAAATAACAAATTCACTCAAAAATAAAAGTTAACATGGACATGATAGCATTTCCAACAGCGTGTTAAAATATTGTTCTTAGCAGGTAAGTTGGATTCTCAGCCACATATGTAATAACTCACTGAAACAGGTCATTTTTCCAGATAGACTGAAATATGCTAGTGTTAAACGATTGCATAAAAAAGGAGACAGGTCTGATGCTAACTATACCACCCAATCTCACTTCTGACAGCTTCTTCAACAAATAATTTATTCAAGAGCAGCCTCACATATTTGTAAAAATTAAGTGCTAACAAAGTGTCAATTTGGTATTCAGAAAGGCTTTTCCACAGAAAATTCTATATATATTTCACTGATCAAACACTAAAGGCTCTGAATAACTGAACATCACCCTTTAGGATTTTTTGTGATCTCTCAAAGGCTTTTGACTGTGGAATTCTTTTAAATAAGCTGAAGTATTCTGGTATGAGTGGGACAGTGCACAAATGGTTTAATTCATATTTAAGTGGAAGAATTCAGAAGGCTGAAGTTAACAGTATAGAGAGTCTGCAAAAATCAGCAATCCTAACTGTGGAGATATCAAGAATAGTGTCCCAAATGGTTCAGTCTTGGGTCCCCTATTATTCTTAATATATATTAATGACTTCCACTCTATATTCATGACGAAGCAAAGCTAGTTTTTTAGCTGATGATACAAGTATAGTAATCACACCCCACAAGGAAGAATTAGCTGAGGAATTTGCAAATAATGTGTTTCAGAAATTTATTAAGTGGTCTCTGCAAATAGACTCTCACTAAATTTTGAGAAAACACGGTATATACAGTTCCATACTATAAATAGCATAACACCATTGATAAACATAGATTTGAACATAACTCTGTTGCTAAGGTAGAAAATTCAAAATTTCTGGGTTTGTGCATTGATGAGACATTTAATTGGAAGAAACACATTGATGATCTGCAGAAACATTTAGGTTCTGCTACTTATGCTATTAGAGTTATTGAAAATTTTGTGATAAACATATCTGGCATCATATTTTGTGATAATTCATCATTAAGAGAAAAGCTTGAAATCAAAATAATAGCTGGAGCCCACCCAAGGTCAACTTGCACACATTTATTTAAGGATCTCGGAATATTCACAGTACCTTCACAATACATATATTCACTTATAAAATTTGTTGTTAATAAACCATCCAAATCCAAAAATAATAGCAAAAAGCATAGTTACAACACTAGAAGAAAGGATGATCTTCAGAATTCCTGGTTAAATCTGAGTTTGGCACAGAAAGAGGTGAATTATGCTGCCACAAAAATCTTTGGTCATTTGCCAAATAGCATTAAAAGTCTGACAGTCAACCAGCATTCAAAAACAATTAAAAGAATTTCTGAATGCCAACTACTCCTACTCAACAGATAAATTTTTAAATATGAAATAGTATTTAAGAAAAAAAGGTTATATTGTGAAAAGAAAACTTATGTTAGACTGACACATTCCACATCATTACACAATATCGTATTCATGATCTATGGAACAAGTATTAATGTAATGTAACACTGACATGTTAATGATTTGTGTGCTCAATGACTGTTTAGTTCCCCACTATCAGTGACAGTTCAGAACTACATCTTTTATTTATTTATTTATTTATTATTTATTTATATACTCGTTCCATAGATCTGTACATGTGAGCAAGTCACTCAGATGTGGAACGTGTCAATGTACATAATAAAATACATAGAATAAAGACATTGTTATAATATTAATAACAGTGCACAAAAGTCATACTTATTAGCTTAAAAACTAGTCAACATAAATGTGAAGATAGCAGTTTCATATTTAGGGCATTATTGCATCTATTTTAACCTTGAACAGTAATCAAAACTTCCCACTTTGGGTTTAAAAGTGACCCAAAAATGGAAATAAGAAAAACAGGAATTTTTACATTAGGGCATTATTACATTAGTTTAACAGTAAACAGTGTCAAAAAATTTAAAAACATCTTTCCAATCTGGGTTTTACTTATTTCTCTGAAAGAATTCCTCTAGTGAATAAAGTGAGGTCTCAAGTAAATAATTTTTCAAGCTACGTTTAAATACTGATGTACTACTCCTTATACTTTTGATGCTGTTGGGTAGGGAATTGAAAATTTTTGTTCCAGTGTACTTTACCCCTTTCTGAATAAGTGTCAAGTTCTTTAACTCACAGTGGAAATCCTCTTTTCTTTAATTCCTATGCAAGTGTGTACTCCTGTCGCCACACGGTGAATAGATTTTCTATCTGTCCAGTTAAATTCTTTTTTATAAATTGATTATTTTTATTGATAGGCAATTGCCAAGATGTTTACAATTCAATTGCCTAACATGAAGATTCATAAAATGAAGGATATTCTTTCCTATATTTTATTATAAATATCATTATTATTCACTACTTGTCAGTGTCACTACTGTGATGATGGTGATGGTGATTGTTAACACAACTTCTTAGCTGTAAGGGTTTCATCAATGACCTAATCTGGGTACATGTCTATGTGCACCCTCCACTAGTATATGAACATATAGTTCACTTATAACTTCTAAAAAATTTTATTGCTTCACTACAAGTTTTTAAAATAAAAAAGCATGGAAAATACAAGGTTATCCATAAGTACCTCTGTTTCAGTAGATGACTGCATGAAAACTACAAGATACACAGAAAAATTACACATATCAATGGGTAGAGCATCTTTCCAAGTTTTTATAGTTATTAAGCACACCACTAGGGAGTAGGCTTATCAGAACACAGTATATAACTGAGAAATGTGTGCATCTTGTGTTCATGAATTCACTAAATGTGAGTCATTTGATGGTTCAGCAACAATTTCATGCCCAGTATCAGATAAAAGCTCCAACAGACAGAACAATTTATCAGTGGTACATGTTTCATGAGTATAGCTACTTATGTAGTGCAAAGAATACAGGCCACCCAGTCAATCACCAGAGATCGTGGCGTCATTCATCAGGAGTCCAAAGAAGTTGACAACATGTGTGAGCACAGGGCGACAGACACTGCAGTCAACCTTCTGGCACAATCCAGCAAACATCCATATGTACAACCATAACAGCTCAGGACAATGAGCTTTGTTCTATCATAATTGCTGCTACTGGAGGAAGATAATTTTCCACAGAAGTTGTTTTTCAGTGACAAATTCATGTTTCATGTGTCTGGAAAGGTGAATCATCATGCTGTGCTTGTCGGGGACATAGAACATTCACATGATAGTGTGAAACACATTCATGAGTATTCTACAGTTAACGTATTTTGAATAATTTTTTCTTCAAAAGTTTATGGGTCTCTTTCTTTGTGTATAAAAATGTGAATGCTTTAGTGTACCTTGACATGCAGCAGCAATGCCTTATGCCACAGTTACAGCAAGACAGTTAAGACTTCATTTCGCACAATGACAATGCTCCACCACACTTTCTCTTTGATTTACTTTTCGTGGTTGGGGTTCACCGTTGTGTATTTTTTTTTAATACATCACTGTCTTCCACAAATCTGTGATTACCATAATGCCAAATTGCCTCAGCATTGGACTGGACATGGTTCCCATGCTGCCATGCTGCAATGTGTGTGGAAAGAGATTGACTACCATACAGACATTTGCCGGGTCACAAATGGTGCCCACATTCAACACCTGTAAATAAGTTAAAAATTTGGCGAGTTGCTCTATTCACTGACATGTGTGTTTACTCTACATCTTGAAGATTTTGTGCAGTGGTATTCTGAAACACTGTATTTCACTGAAGTTCTTTAAATCAACATTTTTCCATATAAAGAATCAGCTTTTACACTACTAAATGAACCATTAGGTTGTGATACCTGAAGTTAAAAATGATAAAGCACTAAATACACAAAAAAGGAAAATAACTTACCTTAATTGTACACTCCTGAGAGGGTTGAGGAAGCTTCACTTCTATCACAAAGACAACTAAATCTTGACATTCATCAAAAAAGTCACCATGACTTGTTAAAATATACTCCCCACAATTTCCATAAATTTCCACAATTCTTGCCTGCAAACAACAAACAAATTCATTCACTAAATTGTGTAGCTCTTCAGATTTCACAGAATTGGCTATTATGAATTTAATGTTCAAATTCATGAGGCATAATCTACAGTTTATAAGCTGTACTTTTCTCCACACCTTATTTTTAATCCGGTATTCAGTAATTTCTTTCTTTTCAACCAACTGCAAGGGTTGTCAACTGTCAGTGGAATTGGGAAGATTTAAGAATACAAGTCACATACCTGCTGTATGATAAAACTGGACCAATAAAAAATCAAATCAAAAAATACCTTTCAATAAATATTACAATTTTATTTTATTTCCTTTTCTGAGTCACAGCCTGATGCATGCCTTCATAGCTGACACCACTAACAGGTTGCTTGCATCCTAGGGGGTGAATGCATGTACTGTGTAGTGTTGCGTTAGTTTTGTTGCCGATAACGAGAGAATGAAATATATAACAAAAGCTTAAAAACTGCTATGAAAGTTGTGTGTGTATGGATGTTACTGCTCTACTGCTGCAGGTACTGTTAGACACCGAGGAATTTGCAGGAGTGAGCCAGACAAACAATAACAGCAAATTCTTGAGAAGTTCAGTAAGTGATGCAATGTTAATGAGATCTGCAACTGACAGACTGCAGTGGTGAGGTCACTCTTGCTAGTGTGTAGCTATCCATCCTTAATGATACTCTGCACATACCTTCACAATTGGCTGTGAGATGGCTCCTACAACTCAACTCGCTCAAATATCAATCACAATGTTATACCCATCAAAGCATAATACACGATTTTCTATTTTGCCCAGTGAGTGAAAAGTATGGGACACATGAATGTATAAGCGGTGTGTATCCTGTTACACTCATCAGCAATTGAATATAAATACATATTTATTGCTACCTTTATTCTGTAATGGTGCCCTGTGGATGTCGATATAAAACTCTTGTAGAATTTCATACTTGTTACTGCCTACTTTCTCCACTTCTGTCAATATTTGAATAGACTTAAGTGTCACACTGAATGATTTTTAACTGAATTTCGTTATGAATCTTCACGCGTTGCTAAATTTGCACACTTTCATGGAAGGTTAGCAACAGTAATCCAGTATGACTGGTCTGAACGTTGACACAGACCGTTTCGCGTCCGAATGAGCATAATATTTTGCTAATTCGTAATGATCTGGGGTACTAAAACAGTTATGTTATCTCGATAAGCTAAAATTCATGTTTATTAGTACATTTCATATTAATTAGCGTTTCCTCTTTCATTTATATCTTATAATTAGGTGTTGTGGTTAACACACCAATCAACATTAATATAGTCTTATACCTGATTGAAAAAAGTCTGACAAATTTCGCATAGTTTTTCAATTTCATGCCTGTGCATAGTATGTTGGTATCACTTCGTCGCCTTGCCTGTTATGCTGTGTAGCAGACTTTAAGGCTGTGCGGATCAGCATAACGAAAAGGCGAAGGGGTCTCGCTCGTTTTGTCCATAACTGTACATTTGTAGCAGGTCTGCTACCATCTCTACACTTAGGTGAAAATTCACATATTTTTATCATGATATTTTAAGTTCAGAATCAGGAGTTGTGCTCCTCGACCCACTTATTTGTTTATGTGTCTGTCCCAACAGTTCCAAGATGCGCCTCTGTAAGTCAAAACTGGAAATACCAATGACTGAAACTTTCTCTAATATCCCACCACTCTGTGGTGGCAGTAGTATCTGTGTGACAGATAAATCTACTTTCAGGTGCTGTGACTGTAGGGGTTGCAGCAAACAGGCCACATTGGCTCACTCTGGGAAATAAATATACTTCCCAGTGGCTGTATTCAAAGTTCATATCTTGCTACAGAAGCTTAGTATACTGATTCTCAAATATAATTGTAACCATACAATCTGAACATTGATTTTTAACTGGAATTCCAATTGCTTGGTTTCCACATGCCATGTACTTTGTGGCAGTAGCTTGTCTAGCTTGTATCAAGCCACAACACAAAACTTTCCTTTTTAAAAATTGGTGCTATGTTTTAAGAACTCAATTTAATTCACCAAAAGTACTCTAGGCAATTTTTACACTTAATTTTTTTCTGAATGTTCAGTCATCTTCAACTGTCATTAATATAAAACTTATCTTCTGGTTCTGTCACTTCACAGTTAATTTATACTGTTTAATTACAGTGTGTTGATTATGTATAATATTGGTCATACAGAACAGTCCCCATTTTTAACAAATGGTTCTGGTGCCCTGTATCTTTCCTTGTGGACAGCTAAATATTTCAAATTTTCATGTAGGATGCATCTGTTCACTATTTTTTTAACTAATTACCTGACCTGATAGGATCGTTTCTTCACAACAATGGACAACTTTTTGTTTCGTTGGTTCAGTCATGTTTTACAGCATACTCTGCAACATAATATCATGTGTTGCGGGTATACACCCTCTGCCTATGCCCACTTGTCTTATCTATGCAGTTACATTAAATTGTCAAAAATTGATAATTGTCGTTGTTAAAAATTTATTTGGACAGAGACAAACAGACCAGTGGATCATATAGCACAGCCCTTTGTTTTGAACTTAACAAAAGAACTTTATGAATTTTCAACTAAGTGTAGAGGCAGTGTGACAACTTTAGTGGTCAATACTGTACTAGTAGTGTAAAACTGTAATTCATTTCAATTCATCAACAACTGATCCATTCAGCCACAAGAATTTCAAACAGATTTGTTAACATGTTGGGTTTTATCATTCAGAAACATGGACAAGCCATATCAAGTGCCCTAGGGTCCTAGGTCAACACTCTTATACCCCAGCAATAACAATGCATTTTCCATAATATGTACTACCTGCAGGAGTGTGGGGGGTATTTCATGACTATCACGGAAAAAAATCATTAATTGTTCTTAACTTTTACAGGCAACATACTTTTTAAATATGCACTGAGGAGTAAGCAGCGTCCAGAGCCTGAAAATATCTTTTACAACAATCTTAGCAATATCAATGCATTTTTGGTAATGTGTACCACCATGGGCCAGTACTTTATAACATAAAAAAATTTTTAAAAATACAAATTTCATTAACTGCCATTGACCTTTATTCACAACATACTTTATGAAGATATGTTTATGTGTAAGAACGATCCTGAACCAGGAAACGCGAATATGACATTTGTTGTGAAAAGTCACTTCCACTACTAAGGCAAATTTGTGTTAAATTTTACAGAAGAATTTAAAACAGTCATGAATCTAGTAGGAGAAATCACTAACAATAATATTTTTTCCCCAAATTTTAAAATATAAGGTACAGGGCTAGACTACAATATTCTGAAAAGGTGGGAATAAAGTACCCTCTCTTGGTACTGCAAGGGTTAATTTTATTCAAATCTGTACAGAATGTACTGATGGGACCTGCACAAACTTCTGCCAACATTCAGCTTCATCTGTAACGTTGTGTACAATCTTGAGCCATTTTCACAAGGGCCACTTCCTATGGAACTGGAAATGTACAAACAAATCATCAAGTTTGTCAAGCCATTCCTCTTGATCTGAAAGAGTACATATCTTGTTCCCAGTGTCTTTCATTCAGTACCTATTTCTTGTTGTAATTTGGAAAATTTTGTGATGAGAATTTTGCAGCATGTTTGACGAGATGTTGCTTTCTGATAATCATTTATTTTATTTGTGAATTCTGTGCAAAAAAGTTGCCAGGATGCTCTCATTAGACCAGAAGGAATGGCTGGGAAAATTTGATAATTGTTTTCCACCCATTTCCAGGTCTGAAAAAGTGACCCTTCCAAAACAGCTCTGTAGTTGAGTCGCCGTAAGTTGATCCATGACTGTTGCAGTGGCCTGGGTGCAGCAGCTTCCCACACCTACCTCAACCAATTACACAACATATTTTGTGAACATCTGCAGGACAATGCACAATCTCATCACAGTACTGTAGCCAGCTACTGTTTTCACATTCAGCTGTCAGCGCTTCACAGTTCAAAGCTGGCAACAGCACTGCCAGCTGTCAAGGATCTTCTTACATGTCAAATACAGTATTTACACCATGTTACAGATGGAGCTGAAAGTTGGCAGAAGCCCCACACCACTCACTTACAAACATTCTGTACAACATCCAATAAAAATGTAGGTAGTTGAGACAACAGCATCTTCCACACCGTATCACTTTAGACAAATGACCCACTCGAAGAGCCTTGGATTTAGTGAATTCTGGTGTGGAAATTACAGAGCATTTGACTTTCTACAGCTTAGACATTCTGGTAAAAGTTCATCGTTGAGAAAAATGTAGTAGCATTTTTGCATCCCAAAACAAACACCAGTTATGGAGAGAGGAAAACAAATAATAATAATAATTTATTTTAAAAAACAAAAAAGAGCACAAATAAATTAGTTTGTGCAGAACCCCCTACTCATCTTGTACACATTCTTATCTAATCAGCTGCAGACTGCTTACTCATTAACATACAGAAGATAATTGGGAAAATCTACCAACATTTTCATATTTATGCTGCACACGTTGAGAAACGAAAACTCATTCCTGAATGTTAATGAAAGAAAACTGAGAATAGCAAATAAAAAGCAGAAATTCTGAACCTGGTTTTCAAATGTTCATTTACAAATGAAAACACAGGGGTTTATCCAGACTTGACTCACACACCACTGCAAAGGTGAGTGATATAAATTTTAGTGTCAGTGGTGTTGAGAAACAGCAGAAGTCGCAAAAACTGAACAAAGCTCCACAGCCCAATGGAATCCGTATCAGATTCTATGCCCAATTTGCAACTAAGTTAGACCCTTTTTTATGTATAATCTTTCATAGATCCATTGGGGGAAAAAAGACACGCCCAGTATGTGACGAAGCAAGCTGGGATATTTTTACTTCCCCTCTTGTTTTTCCATCTGCCTCCTTAAAATTCATTTTTTCATGTCTGACTAATTACCATTAAAAGACGTGAGTATAATCTGCATTTTCATAAAAAAGAAATGTTGGCATTCAGTTTTAAAGAATATAACACCAGATCTAATTTTATGCTTAGTTTTGTGTATGTCATCAATTTCCTAATTTATTTTGACTGTCCCTAGTTAATACTTTTGTTAAAGGGTGAAATCAGTAATTGTTTCATAACTTAAATTCCATTATTGGCCTACAAACAAATATAAATTCTGTACTAATTATAAACATTTGGAGGAACAACTACTAGTATTCTTAAAGGATCTATTCGGCTCTATTCAAAACCATGTTAGCAAAGCCAGCCCTTAACAAATTCCAAAGTAATTACCAGTTTTTTTTTTTTTCAAAATTATTGTTTGCGTAACTATATCAATTAATTTCATGATTCAAACAAATAATTCAGCTTAATTAGAGTAAAAGAAACTGTTAGAAAGAAGGAAGTTCTCAATGTATTCAGTTAATTGAATGAGCTGAGTTTAAATTGTAATTTCTGTAAATTAAACATCAAACAATGTGTAGTTTCAGTGCCTATTATTGTGAGGATATGTAAGGACTCAATTTTTGGTCCCGAAACAGTCAGTCCATGGCCAAATTTCAGGCAAGAAAACTGCGTTGGTTAGAGCAACTACAATGCATCAGCTTAGTCGTGATATAAGTGTTACGCCAATAGGCCATGTATTAAAGCAATGAAAGTGTCTGGTCAACTTATTTGAAAGACTGTGAAATGTGTGGTTAGGTTTATAGTGCTCGTCGATGTTCAACAGTAAACTATTGTAGCTGTATGTTGATGTTTGTCTGTAAACTATTAATGAGGCTTATTGAAAGTTAAGCAATAGTGCACTGGCCATATAACTGTGTATTATTTGGGGGTTGTGAACAGTGAAAGTAAAGAACTGTGAAAAGCAAGTGTGCACCTGTTAGCTACATCATTTAAAGTAGTCAATGTTGTACTTCCACCCCCCATTTTTCAGCCAGTGTAGTAACACAGTAAGTCGACACCAAGGAGAATCAATGAGGAAATGAAGCAGGTGAACATCACAAGTAGTTGGAAGAAAGCACAGGCCACAACAGTCTACAAGAATGGCAACAGAAGTGATCCACAAAATTACCACCCTATATCCTTGACATCCATTTGTTGTAGAATATATATATGCTGGTTGGCACGGAGGAGGTCATTCTCTTCACAAAATGCAAAAATATCATATCCCTGCACTACATTATCAACAAGACAAAACTGGAATCAGTCAACTCATACAAATACGTAGGAATAACACTTTGTTGAGATATGATACAGTACAATCACATAGGCTCAGTTATAGGTAAAGCAGGTTGTAGACTTCAGTTTATTGGTAGAATACTAAAGAAATGCAATCAGTCTACAAAGGAGGTTGCTTACAAATCACTGTTGCGACCAATCCTAGAATATTGCTCAAATGTGTCGGACCTGTAACAAACAGAAATAATAGGGGATGCTGAACATATACAGAGAGGCAAAGCATGAATGGTCACAGGTTTGTTTGGTCCATGGGAGAATCTTACAGATGAACTGGCAGACACTTGATTATAGACGCAAACTGTCCTGAGAAGGCCTACTAACAAAGTTTCAAGAGCAAGATCTAAATGATGATTCTAGGAATATACTACAGTATGCTAAATATTGCTCCCGTAGAGACTGTGAGGACAAGATTAGAGTAATTACAGCACAAAAGCATTTAAACACTCATTCTTTGCACACTCCATATGTGAATGGAGCAGGAAAAAGCCCTAATAACTGGTACAACTAGATGGACACACTGCCACACATTTCATGGTGGTCCCAGAGTATGGATGTAGATGCAGGAAAGAGAATCCAGAAGATGGCAGACAGGTGAATCACTTAAGTATCAAGTCATGTTGATTTCTGATCTTTAGATACATTCTCTTTCTTTATACTTTTAAGTCATTCTATGTACTTGATCTTGCATCATTTCCAAAATGCAGAGGTAGTTTATCTATTTGTCACATCCTACAAGCCCCACGCTGTCAGAGACTCCACAACCACATTGCCCAGTTTTTTGAAAGGCGCCTACCCCATTAGCAGTTTTGAACTGAAAATAATAATATGGTTTAGAATTATGTGTGGGTGACTGTGTACTATATTTAAAGTATTGGACATAATAGCTCACTGATACAAAAATAGTGAGCACTTTTTCATGTCTGTTGTCAACATTCAACATAATTTTATTTATTAAACAGCATTTTGCATTATTCATAGGCATTAAGCTGTGGTCTGTCTGTGAATGTGACTTATATGTTAGGATACATTTATTAATAAAATTCTGGCTTCAGTTAAGTTAGAAAATAAAAATACTGTGATTGAAGATGGAATTATTATTAACAAATGTATCCCTAACCTAGCATTTTATATATTATGTATTGGAACAAGAGATTTTTTTTTTTTTTAGATGTTCTGTTCCAAAGTGGTCTTTCATGCACTATTATAAACATTTTTCCTGGTTTATGAAGAAGCACTTTATTATTCATAAAATGAACAAACATTTGAGATTTGTGACAGCACTAACACAGATACCTGTAATGTTAGCAAAAATTGCGGTTTCCTTCAGCGTTTGCAAAAGCACACCGTAAGTAATACAGTGCTCAATATTTGCAGTATGGTTACAATGTGACCATTTGATTTTTTTTTTTTTTTTCTAGCACAAGAGCCAAAAATGAATCTTTCACTTTTTGCAAGTGGTCACTTTTACAAATTATAGCAACTGAGCACTGTTTCAGACTTTCAAATGTATTTGTCTCACATTTTTTCCAAATGTATTTTGTGTGTCCTAGAACTGTTTCTTTCCATTTGATTGGTGTTGTTTCATGAGGCACATTATGTTCTCCTTCTATCATGTTATTCCATATTTACTGGACAATGTCTAAGGATTTGTTGAGAGAAACTAGAGGCAAAAAAATGTGTCATTAATAATTCCAGCCAGACAAGGACGTGCCCTAGTGCGGTCTTATTGGTATTGGAAACAAAAACTTCACAAAAAGAATGTTAGCTTAGCCAAGTGTTTTCTTCAGTCTGAATAGGATGATATCTGCAATATGGTCTTATAAGGCATGAGGATGTGCATAAGTGAAAGCCATTGTGTCTTCCATGCAAGCCTGTGTCACCAACTCAGTCAATGCTGCCAAATAAACTTAAAGAGATTTGGAAAGTAATACTTTTTATTTAGTGCCAAAACAACGGATATACTTTGAGTGGAGTCAGTAAAAGGTATTTCCATTTCTAGCAAAGTGCTGCATGTTTCATGTGTGTCATAACACCATATATTTGCAAAGTTCTATGGAATACACCAGTTACTAACAAAATAATAATAATAAAAAAAGACAAGATCAGAAAGAATCTGCTATAAGATCTGACTTTATTCAATGACTTGTTTCTACAACTTTATCATCATCTAGGTGCAGGTAACTGAATAATGTTGGCTAACTATGGAAATCATTATTGCCATTTTGAACCAGGAATCAAAAAACATTATGAGCATTTGGATATGTACCTGTTTAATTAGCACAGTGTATGATATCGATGAACTTTGCAATAAAAAGTTCATCTTAAAAAAAATCAGTAAAGTTTCAAGATGAACTTGTTTACTGTGGTATTTACCAACTTTACATAACAAGCCAGTTATATAACTGCATATCCAAAACTTTATAATTTTCAATTATTCATGTCACATACTGCAGCTTCCTGGAAGTCATGTCTTACTTTTTCATATATTCAGAAGCTCCTGAGCACCACCTACACAAAAATATGAAAATAACAATCATATATTTGATATCCAGTATAGTTACGTCAATATGACAAGTGCCATTACTTTGTAATGTCATTTCATAAGTCATATCTGTTTATAAAAATTGGGTCACTGATGTATATACATTTTCGATGGTCAATACCTGTGACACAAAGAAAGCATGTGCTTGTGCAGCAACATGTGGTCAGGCATTGTCATGCTGAAGAATGGCGTTGAGGTGTTGTGTAGAAAGGGTATGGCTAAAAGTCGCAAGAACACTGGTCACTGTGTCCTGGACATGCACCTGCTGTGATTTGTGGTTGTACCAAATAGCACCCCCACAATAAGGCCTTGAGTTGGCACAGTATGTCTTGTGCAAATGCAGTCACTGTGATGCCACTCTTCCTGTCTGCGGTGAACCAAAATGCAGCCATCATTTTCAAACAAACAGAACCTGGATTCATCCGAAAACACTACCTGATACCATTTCTGTCCCCAGTGATATTATTCCATACACCACTGCTGTCTAGTATGTTTCTGCACATTCGTCAAAGGTAGGCAGAGAAGTGGACGACGCTCAATAGCCATATCGTAATAAATGGTGACAGATTGTCACTCCTGATAGGGTTCAATGCGTTCCACTGTTGCACCAGAGCTGAGGAGGACACAGATCTATCCTGAAATGCCATTTGGATGAGATATTGATCTTCTCAGGTAGGGAGGGGGGGGGGGGGGGGTCTGGGTGGTGCAGCCTTCCACAAACCCATTGCACTGCTGAAATATTTCATCACACATGAGGAGTGATATTCCAGATGGAGGCATCACATTCTCTCATGCCAATAATGCGCCCTCTTTCAAAGTCACTGATTTAACGGTATGGTTTGCGCATACATCAGTGAGGCATCCTGCACATCTGCTCAACTCACACTGATCCTTTACCTTCAGGTTATAGCAACAACAAAACCCACATATACATTCACCAGTAGTTGTTG
Source organism: Schistocerca nitens (assembly GCF_023898315.1). NCBI lineage: Eukaryota > Metazoa > Arthropoda > Insecta > Orthoptera > Acrididae > Schistocerca > Schistocerca nitens. The sequence goes on from NC_064618.1 coordinate 148,092,637, forward strand.
TTACACTGCATATCAATGTTGACTTAGAACCCATGGGCTGACATGGTTCAAATGCTAATCATTTCTGCAGAACATATTAATGTACACATCCTGTGAACGTGAATGTCCTATCTCTAGTCATTTAAGGTGTTCCGTTTTTTTCTAAAAATGAGTATATTTTTAATAGAACAAAAAAATGATGATTATGATGATGATGATGGTGATGATGATGCAAGTGTGAGAACATTGGGAGAAATGGACTGAAGAAACTCGGGCAATGGCTTCAGACGGTGGGACATACCCAGTTGCTTTGTGTCACCACCTTAGTGCACTTGGGTCATCTAAACAATAATGTGTACATCAGAAACTCAACTGCTTCTACTATTTCATACTTAGAAAAAATAATTTTCAGAACTTTAGAACCACAGAATCAATGAGAGGTTGAAAGAGTTATTAAACAAACACAAAATGTGATATAGTGTAGTGTCAGAAATGTAGAAAAAGAGACAAAGAGCAAATATAATATGGATAATCATCCGTTGTCAACCATAATCATTAGCTGAATTCTGAAAGTTTTTGTATCAATTGCACATGGAAATAACTGTGTTACATTAGAACTTTACTTTAAGACAAACTTACTTACCTCTGAAACAATAACAAATGATCTTATTTTTAGTTTCTCTGGTCTCAGTTCCAGAATGCAGGGCTGTAAGTCATCTTTAGCTGAGAGATGCACGCAAGTCTCTAAGCTTACAACACTTTCCAGATCCTTCCTGCAAACATGATTCACAACATTGACACAATGGCTAGTTTCATCTCTCTCTCACATTCTTAAAATTCTGTTGTGAATGTACTTATTTTAGCCTTTAGTTTACTGAAAATTTGATGCATTTCAAAAATCATGTTCAAGCAGTTAATTTTATTTAAAGAAAATAATCACTGCCTCCATCAGGTGCAATATCGACATTTAAATCTGAGTAATGTGACAGGAGTTAGAATGAACTACAAATGGACTATTATGTCTCAGTTTTTGTTTGTTATTTAATTATGGTTTACCTATGTTTCATAGTTCCTGAGGGAACTGTAACAATCAGTTTCCATAAATGTCCACAATTGCAACTTAAAGGGCACATCAAGGTGATTAAACACACAAAAAATATTGCATTATATGCTAAATCACACTTCTTTATGAAGTTTATAACAAGAGAGCCCATTTATATAATCATAATATAAACCAACAAAAACAAAAAGTCAGAACTGCATTCAACAACTCTTTGAATGCTAATATTTTAAAAATTGGATTGGAAACATACAAGATGGTGGTTCTGGTAGTATATAGGACCCTCATTTTAAAACTTGCTATGCAATTTTAGAGGTGGTGCTAATAAGAATTAGTGGGAAGTGATTTTATACAGATATTTCAACACCAGTTTCATCTTGAAGAGCTCTGATAGAGGGCACCTTGAGTTATTGATACCCAGCATGGTGTAATTGCCACAGTAACATTCCCAACAAGAATAAGACAACATGCAAATATGATTGATAATTTATTTCTAAATACAACTGTCTTTCATAAAACAGATGTGAGCTGCGTAATAAATGGTCTACACGACCGTGAAGGTCTAATACCAACAATAAAGTATCTCCATAAATCATGTTCAACTGAGAATGGAAAATTAAAATTTCCCAAAACTGTAAATGCTTGCACTATTGAAGGAGAATTTGCAGGGTGAAAAATGGGAAGTAAATTATAGAACCCACATCAGATGTGATTAAATTATTTCCAAAAATATGTATACTACACAATGATGCCAGTTTGGCTCTGCAATGGACCAAAGATAAATACAAATGGAGATATAGTGTATTTAACATTTAGGATTGAGGAATCTTATGCCAGGAAGAATTCACAAAAAGCCATTTGGCAAATTCTTCAGTATCATCAAAAACATAAAAACCATGTACTATGCACAACAAATTCAAAATTCCAACAACGAAGAAAAGGCAATTTGGAGTGTGATTAGGCATGAAAGAAATAAACTATCTAAGGCAAATACTCAACCCACTGACACCAGTTTTCGTGAGAGAGAGAGAGGGAGAGAGAGAGAGAGAGAGAGAGAGAGAGAGTTCATATCCAGTCACTGACCACCAAATTAAGTGAATTCTTCATAATAGAAGCTCAAAATAAAGGGATGAAAAAATGAACTATTAAAGTAAATCCACTGCACTTAGGTATAATTTTTATCTTAACACCATATTGATCTAACTAGATGAGTTTTGTCTGCCTCAACTTTTTATAAAAGGGTGCTACAACTGCATAATTAAGTCAGGAAATAAATATGCCTTTAGTCATTGACTGTTTGCAATGCTAGCTGACAGTGGAAGATTTTGCAATACTGTCGATTAGAGCCAATTATTCATTACAGTGCACTCTCCAAGTTGCACACATATCTACAACTATAACTGCATGTCTCATGTGGTGTGTGCAGGAGAGAACACTGTAAGTGAATGAGCGGGTCTGTTACACTTTCTTATTTACTTAACAAATCCATAATAAAATACATTTTCTCTAAATCATCTGCAAAACCTACTTAATAATGATCTCAGGAGGATGAACTGTACTCAAGGATGTGTAGAACAAGGATTTTATAAGCTACTTTCTTTTGTAGGTGAGTTACAATTCCTTAGAATTCTTTCAGTGAATTTTATGACATCCAGACTATTTATGTCATTACTTTAGCACAACTTTGCAACCTGAAGATGTTCTAAGAACGAAATTGGTCACCACACAACAAATGTGTAATAATACAGCTAAGATGATGTTCATTAATAATTAAAATAATTGTTAACTAATTAAACATGTATGTCTTTCTGTAGTTTTGTGTGTAATATGTTATGCGTGATTAACCTGATACCCTACTGACCACCACTGCACTAACTGTCAATCCTTTGCAGGTCTTCCCATATCGAGCTACAATTTTCTGGCATTGTGACCTTCCCTCACACAAAAGCATCATCTATGAACAGTTCTCAGATAGCTTCCAACATTATCCATCAGATAAGTAACACATATTGTTCTTTAACTCAGTGTCAGAGTACAGCAATTTCTACATTGACATCTGATGATTTCTCCCTACTAACATCTGTATACCAAGTTTGCATCCATAGCTACATTTGTATCTGATGGCTTTTTGCTATTAAGATCAACACGTCAAGTTCTATCTGTTAGGAAATCCTCAATGTTATCACAAATGTGCTCCAACATTCTGTAATCTTGTATTTTGTGTACTACGTGGCAGTGTTTTAACTGTATGAAACGCATTCCTGAAGTCAAGTCTTACACCGCTGTGAGGTGCCTTCTGAATCTCACCGATATAAAGACTGAGCCATATTTTGCAGAATCCCTGTTCATGGAATCCATGTTGATTGCAACACTCATCTCTGCCCAAACTCTTTGCCTTTAAATATGTCTGCTTGTGTCTGTATATGTGTGGATGGATATGTGTGTGTGTGTGCGCGCGCGAGTGTATACCTGTCCTTTTTTCCCCCTAAGGTAAGTCTCTCCACTCCCGGGATTGGAATGACTCCTTACCCTCTCGTTTAAAACCCACATCCTTTCGTCTTTCCCTCTCCTTCCCTCTTTCCTGACGAAGCAACCATTGGTTGCGAAAGCTTGAAATTTTGTGTGTGTGTGTGTTTGTGTGTTTTTTTATTGTGTCTATCTACCAGCGCTTTCCCGTTTGGTAAGTCATGGAATCTTTGTTTTTATATATTTCCCACGTGGAATGTTTCCCTCTATATATAGAAAGGTCTCCAAAGTGCTAGGCCATGGGCCACAGGGAAACTGTTTGCATGGCTATCGGCCACACTATTTTGACCCCCCCTCCCCTCCCTTTCTCTGCTCCCTCCACTGTTTACAGAAACCATCGCACATCCACTGGAGCTTTCAGTTCGCTCAGCAGCCATTAGTAATGGAACTCCCATTAGTCACTACCACCAGGTGTGAAGTTCACACAGTTATTACGTTTTTGAGTGTGAAAGGTGTTAAACCAATTGACAGTCATTAAGAGTTGATGGAAGTGTATAGAGTCATGTATGGATGTCAAAAAGTCCTCAAGTGGTGTAGAGTGTTTTCGGGTGGTCACACTGAAATTCACAATGAGATAAGAAGACCGATACCACCAATTCCTGAACAGACAATCGTAAAGCTCCAAAAAATTGTGCAACCAGCACAGCAGATCACTCTCGATGAACTCTGTAATGTTGTTCCTGATGTTTCTCAAAGCACCATTCATTGCACTTTTACTGAAGTGTTGAAATTTTGGAAGGTGTGCACAAGATGGTTCCAAGAATTTTGATAGACCACAAGTGGCAACATGCTGAAACTTGACACCAACTTCTTCCATGTTATGCAGATGAAATGGGCAGCCTGTTGGATTCAACAGTCATGGGCAACGAAACCTGAGCTTTCCACTTCACACCTGAGACCAAACAACAATCACGTGATTGGCAGCATTCTGATTCACTCAAGCTAAGAAAATTGAAAAGGACACAGTATACCTCTAAAGTCATGGCAATTGTATTTTGGGACCAAAATGGGATATTGTTGATTGACTTCATGGTTCTCGGGACAACAATAAATGCCAACAAGTATTGTTGAATTAAAAAAAAAAAAAACTCAGATGGGCAATTTAGAACAGAAGAAGAGGAATATTGAGCAATGGCATAAGCTTCTCCACGACAATGCTCACGCAGACATTGCCTGCCAAACCATAGATCTTCTGCAACTGTTTGGATGGGACACCACCAAGACCAACCCCATAGTTCAGACTTTGTGCCCAGTGACTACCACTTGTTTCCCAAGTTGAAGGAACACTTGGCTGTTGTTCCTGAGGTTTCTTCAATGATGATGACGAGGTGAAAGATGAGGCCCAATGCTTCTTCAATAGCTTGATGGCTGACTAGTATGACATGAACATAAAACAACTGCTACAGTGTTTACAAAAATGCATCAATTGAAATGGCGATCACAAGGAAAAACAGAAAATTTTCAAGCTTCAAAACCATGTACAATTTATTGTAAATAATTGTTTCTTTATATTTAATTTTAGACCTCACTTTTGGTATCATAAAAAAAGCTTGGCAGCCAGAGATTGTGGTTGTGTGTGTGGGAGTTGCGTCTGCTTGAGTGTATGTATGTTTTCTGTTCTGATGAAGGCCTGTTTGGCCAAAAGCTTTGTTTGACAGTCTTTTTGTTGTGTCTATCTGTGACTCAGCATCTCCGCTATATGGTGAGTAGCAACTATCCTTTTCATGATATTGTAAAATGTTATAAATTTACCATGTGGTGCTGAATATGTTTTTTGTGCTGTTGTGAATTGTAACATGACAATAATGCGGCACATACAAATAAATAGCAGCATAACACCAAGTCAATGATGATCACGACATTTAAAAGTGATCAAATCGAGAACTAGTTGAATGCAAGTCTCTTTTTGAACATTACTATTTCTGTCAAGTTCCAGAATAAGGACCTCTGTTACCAGAATGGCATGTATTTTATGGCCACAGGCATACTACGCCAACAAGTGACACTGAGAAACCAGTATTCATGGGAAATGAACTATCTCAGTTATTGGTGACAATAGCTGCTATAAAACTTTGAACGTAAATTACATACACAACATTCAGAGGTAACTGATGCTGTATCTATCTTCGGTTTCTGTGCTACTTCTGCATTAACTGAGCAAAGTGATTATGTATTGTGCCTGGAGAAGCGCATAAATCAATTATTTCTATATGGGTGTCCCCTTGCAGTAAATTTATACAGGCACTAAATGCATTCCACTGCACATTCCTGCAAGCTTAAACATTCAAGCTATAACAACAAACGAAGATAGCACTTTTCAAAACTTCAGTGAAGCATATATTTCAGTGAATACTGTAGTTGTGACAAGTTAAAACTATGAGCAACACCAGGACTTGAGCCTATATTCCCATCTTCATTGCAGCTGCTTCTCTTTATTAAATAAAATACACTCATAGCATATATCTGAAGGTTTTGCTTCATGTAGCAGGTGCAAAATATGATAATTAATGAACAATTAACCTCCTCCCCAATTATTTATTGCTTTCGACCTCTCGTGTGTGTACGTATAAAATCTAATAATATTCTGTGACATATATACACAGACTGAAGAGACAAATAAAACTTTTTACCAAGGACAGGATTCGAAGCCAGATCTCCTGCTCCCTACGCAGATGCTCTAACCCCTATAACACCCTGGCAGAGTGGCTTTGCACAACTGCACGGACAACACTAACAAGCCTTCCTCCTCGATCCAAATTCCTGTCAGGCCTCAGCTCACCTGGTATACCTCCTAAACTGGAACAACTCTGCACAGGCTCTCCAACAGTACTGGAATAGCATCCTGGCATTGAATTAAATGGGGGATCCTGCCTGAAGTCCAGACGGGTCAATGGAAGCGTCCGATTCCACCCGTCGGCTTTGACCTGTGACATAAGGCTGTTGTGTTGTGTGATGTCACGATGCCGCGGAGTTTATTTTGTGAGAGTGGTGTGTTTCTAGGTGTTGTTTTGATGTGAGCCGTGGTGCTCTCTGGTGGTGTGTTTATGGGTAGTGAGTTACGTGGCGTATAGGGTTCATTTGCGTGGTAGCATTGCACGTGTGTGGTATCGGTGGTGACTGTGCTTTCAGCGGAATATTTTTTGATGAGTTAACATTTTGGTTTTGTTATGTCAATTATCTCATTCTGGAAACATTATTGTAGTTTTTTTCTGTTTGTCATGTGTGAATTTTGGTAAATTGCTTTGTCTATGTCTTTGGTAGGGTTGGATATGACTGACACGGTCAACAGCTTTCGGTTGTCGGCAATGATGGGGGACAGCGCATCGTCCCTCATCAAATTTCTTTAACTATTTGGTTCAAAATGGTTCAAATGGCTCTGAGCATTATGGGACATAACATCTCAGGTTATCAGTCCCCTAAAACTTATAACTACTTAAACCTAACTAACCTAAGGACATCACACACATCCATGCCCAAGGCAGGATTCGAACCTGCGACGTAGCGGTTGCGTGGTTCCAGACTGAAGTGCCTAGAACCGCTTGGCCATCAGCGGCCGGCTGAACTATTCGGATTTTTGGATGAAGTCGTGAAGTGTTCAGTGTGTCATGAAGAAATGAGACTTACTAAAGTTCCGGCATCTCGATTGGGGACAGCTATATGTAGAAATGTCGTAAGGATAACAGGGCAAGGGAAGTGTTTGATTCCAATTTTATTGGTTTGTTGTGTTTTTTGAGGTAGCTGTGATTGGAGACATGGTTGTAGTTTTGGGTTTTATGATTTGGTATCAGTAGTTTCTGTTCACTTATACAGATTAAGGGAAGTGTTCAATTTGAATGTGTTCTTGCTGTGGGTGTTCTGGTATCGGGAGTTGCTGTTGAGCTATATAGGTCAAGGGAAGTGTTCTATTCCAGTGGAATTTGGGGAGTGTTGTGTTGTCGGTTTTGTCATTTTGTGTGGTTTGGTAATGGTGATGTGTGTCTAAATTTATTTATATTTACTTTGTCCCCACCCAAAAACCACCAATTTTCCACGTTTGTCCCGTTAGTTTCATTAGATTTTTTGTGGAACGTGCATATGTTGGTTTTTCAATGTATTTTCGAGTTTGTGGTCATGTTTACGTAATGACGTCATAGGCGCCATATTGGAGTCGTAGTGTATGGTCGTTTCCGCTGTATTTATGACGTCATGGGTCAAAGCAGACGGGTGGAATCGGATGCTTCTGTATTTCCGTCCAGACATAGCTGCTTTAATCAGATGAAACAACATTGTTCCAGAGACCTATTCATGTCTAAGGCATCTATGATGTATATACGCAGGCTGAAGAGATGAATGAAAGTTTGCACCAAGCCCAGGATTCTAACCTCGTTCTCAGATGGGAGGCATGCTACAATGTCCGTGCAGTTGGGCATATCCACTGGTTCCTTAGTGGTTAGCACATCTGCCTAGTGAGCAGGAGACCTAGGCTCGAATCCTGGCCTGGGTACAAATTTTCAGTCTGCATACATACATCATAGATGCTTGAGACTTGAAAAAATCTCTGGAACCATATAGTTTCCTGTCATAATGTTAATTTCAAATACTGAACAGTATACATCCTGCCCCGCCACTAAGATATAAAGAAACAAATATGTTTTGATAAATGCCAGGTCAGTTCCTTCAACTAGATTCCAATTGGCCATTATACATGGTGCTACATTCACCTGTCTCTGTATACAACTTACGTTTTCCTTGTATTAAGTTAACACACCCTCAACTATTGTAAAGTGGTCTTTGGACGAATACGTTAAACTACTAGTCTACCTAAAGCTAATATAAATTAGTAAGTATTAATTTTTTTCCGAGTAGGCTCACAATAATAGCAGTACTCGTTTGTACAGCATGCAACATAAAAGCTGGTATATTGACAAATCGAAGAGTATTCTATTACAGAGAATGACAGTTAAAAATGATCGTCTAGAAATGAAGGGCAGCGGAGATAATTCTGTGCGAGATATGTGGCCGTGAAACTCACAGCTTTTCTGGTGACGCTTCGGTGGTGAAGCTAATTGCATCATTTAGCTGTCTCTCGTTAACAACATTCCAAGAACACGTTACATCGGACAGTAGTAGTTTCGAATTTTCCTCCGACATTTTTACACGTTTCTTTGTCAACCTGCAAGTAAATAAATCAATATATCAACTGGGAACATTACGTCATTTAATCATCTCCCTCATTCACTGAAAGGTTTTACCGTACGTCTTTCAAGAACTAACTCAGAAGCTGAAACGGTGTTAACAGCATCCGACAGGCGCCGCTGATATTTCACAACGCTTGTCATCACAACGCCAGTCAAGACAACACATCTTCAAAACACATATTTGTGTTTTTACGAGGATATAATTGACTGGCCTTTTGACATTTCTGCATCACTTCTCAATCGTACACAAAGCAAAGCCTCTGAAAGTGAAAGCTATGCAACGGCGAATGGTATATCTGTCACAGATTCTTCAGAATGTGTTGGGTCGATTCGTGGCAAGTCTGGATACAGAAATATTGAATATTTTTTGAACGTTCTCAGCTCCATAATGAGGACGAAATATTGTATTCTGATCTCTGATAGCAACACCACCTAGAGTGATGTTGCTGATACCCCTGTTTTCAGCTGCGTTGACGCAAGAAACTTAGGGTACAGAAATTGACGCGATTGATTTTCGTAAATATTCAAATATTTTGTGAATATGTATTTCATGCTTGGCGAACCACTACGTTCTGTAATTGTTTGGAACAATTTATACTTGTTTAAGGATTTTATTTCGACTGCAGCATAAAAGAGCCTTCACTTAATAACATACTGTACCTCTGATACTGAAACTGTAATACCTTAAGTTTAGCGTAGCGAATTCAGTAAGCTTATATTACAGATTCAGTTTATTTCTGAGGACGCTTAAACATGTAAGACAAAATGATAACAATGAATATCTGATAAGAGCAAGTTTATTTATTTATTTATTTATTTGATTAGCCATCCGTAGACATTTTGCAATGTATGGATGTTGTCAGTTTGGATACAGTGATTTTTGCAGATACATTGACACTTTTATATGCATTTACAGAGTATACAAATACAATGACATTTATCACTTACATTCAACAATTAAATATTCACTTATTGTTTAGAAACAGTGTTCCTGAAAATATATTTTAAGGGTTTTCTGTAACAGTACATGTTGTTAATTTCTTTGATGTCCTGTGCAGCTTGTTATACATTTACAGAATATACAATACAATGTCATTATGTCACTTAAATTACATTCAAACATTTAAATATTCACTTACTGTGTAAAAACAGTGTTCCTGAAAATACAGTTTAAGAGTTTTTCTGAAACAGTACATGCTGTTAATTTCTTTGATTTCCTGTGGCAGCTTGTTGTACAATTTTACACCCTGATACAAGAAACTTTTTTGGGTCTTATGCTTGTTTCTCCTATCTAGATGAAGGCAGTGGCTTGTTCTTGTGCTATAGCTGTGTAAAATGCTGTTTGTACTATAATTCACTATATTTTTCTTTATATATACTATAGTGTGGAACATAAATAAACAGGGAACAGTTAGAATACCAAGTATTTTGAATAGTTCTCTGCAGTGAGCCCACTTACTGCTTTTAGTTATAATTATCACTGCTCTCTTCTGCACTTTAAAAACTGTTTGTAAGTTGAGTACATTATTTCCCCAGAAAATTATCCCATAGCTTATGACTGAATGTACATAGCTAAAATATACAGTTCTTAGACATTCATCGCTGCATACTGAGGAGAGAACTCTAAGTGCGTAACACGTTGTAGATATCTTTTTTGTGAGTTTTTTAACATGTTCACTCCACCTAAGCTGGCTGTCAATATGCAACCCCAGGAATTTTGTGGTGGGCACTTCGTTTACAGAGGTGTTATGTAGCTTTAACTTTAGGGGACTGTTTTTTCTGTTTATTCTAAAGCGTATGCTATTTGTTTTCTTAATATTTAAGGTCACTTTATTCTCTGTAGACCATTTGTAGACATCTTTCAGTGATTCATTACAATTTTCCAACATTTGTGCTGATGTCTCACTGGTGATTATAATATTGCTGTCATCGGCAAACAATATCTTCTCTCCATGTCGGATATATTGTGGAAAGTCATTTATATAAATCAAGAACAACACCGGACCCAGCACACTTCCCTGAGGGACCCCAATATTAATATGTTGTGGATCTGACAGGTGTTTTTCTATGAACTTTGATCTACTGGAGACATGCGAGATCTCTACCCACTGTACTCTATTTTTTAGGTATGAATGGAACCATTTGTTGATTACCCCTCTTACTCCTAGTGCTTCTAACTTAAGTAATAGATTCTGGTGGTCAACTGTATCAAAGGCCTTTGACAGGTCAAGGAATATGCCAGATACATAGTTGCCTTCATCCAGTGCTTCTAAAACCACTTTAGTGAAATGTGCTATTGCCATTTCTGTATCTCTGCCTGGTCTGAAACCAAATTGGTCATTTGAAAGAAGGTTGTATTTGTTTAGATAGCTCATAAGTCTGTTCTTCATTATGGACTCTATTATTTTGGAAAATGATGACAGTAGGGCAATTGGCCTGTAGTTCTCAATGTTTTCTACATCATCTTTTTTGTGTAGAGGTAAAATTTTTGCATGTTTCAGATAATCAGGGAAACAACCGGCTTTGAAAGATTCATTTATGATATTGGTTAGGGGGGCTTTGATACTATTTATGCATTTTTTCAGCACTGACATTGGAATTTCATCTAAACCTGCTGAATTTTTGCTCTTTAATTTCCTTACCACATTACATACTTCTTCCTCAGTAGTGGGTAGCAATACCATTGAATTTGATGTATATTCCCGTGTTCGTGGATTATGAGATTTTGAAAAATTTTCCTGTAACTTTGTAGCTATACTACTAAAGTAAGAATTAACAAAGTTTGCTAGTTCTTTTGGGGTACTTGTTAGGTTTTCTTTGTTCCTGATTTGGGTGTTTATTTGCCTTTGTGTTGCTGTTCCTGTCTCTTGTTTCACTATAGTCCATGTAGCTTTACTTTTATTTTTAGCTAGATTTATTAGTCTATCATTGGCCTTTTTTTTGCAACATTGAGCACCTTCCTATAGATTTTTTTGTAGTTTCTGTAGTAATGAAGAAAATCTGGATCACTGTTGTTGTTTTTTATAGAGTTTAGGTATTTAAAAGTTTGGGCAGATTTTCTAATTCCTGTGGTAATCCACTTATTTTTGGTGGATGTTCCAGTAGAACTTAGTGCTTTGGGGAAGGCTTCTTCGAATATTATTTTAAACTCCGACATGAATTTGGAGAATTTCTGATTCACATTATTTTCTGAATATACTTCTTCCCATCTTTCATGTCTTAATTGTAAGCAAAATTTTTGTATTGCTGCGTCTGAGTAGACTCTTTTAAACATGTGGAGGTTTACTGGTTTTTCTACAGAAGCTTTTACTTTTATTATTTGGCATAAATGATCTGACAGTCCAAGATTTTTGACAGTTATGACACAGTTTTCCCCACCTATATCTGTAGCTACATGGTCAATGGTAGATGTTGAGTGTTTGGTTATTCTTGTTGCACAATTAACTAAAGAGGACATGCCAAAACTATTCAGAATATTCAGAAAAGTGTTACTGGTTTCATCTGCCTTAGCTGTGTTAATGTTTAAGTCACCACACAAGAGTATATTACTTTTCAGGGATGACACTTGTTCTAGGCTTTGCATAAGTTTTGAAAAGAATGTTTCTAAATCACCACTGGGAGAACGGTATACACATAGTACAATTAGTTTTTTGGGCATATCTACAGCTGGTATCTCTACTGCTGACACTTCAAAATGCTTGTCTACACTTAGTAGGATAATATCATTCCTGACTTTAAATGAAATACCACTCTTAACAAAAATACATGATCCTCCACCTTTCATTGAGTTTCTGCAATAAGAACAAGCTAGTACATATGAGGGCAAATTTATGTATTGAATTTCATTGACTTTGCACCAGTGCTCTGTGATGCAGATAACTGGACTGTCTAAGGATTGTAACTCAACTTCTAGCTGTTGCACTTTGCTTTTTATACTCTGAATGTTTTGGTGAAGCACTGTTAGAGATTTAATGTTACTTATCTTGGAGGTTTCTTTTTCATCATGCTTGTGACTAAAAAATCTTGCAGATGGGAGGGAGGCACTCTCTTCCGTCTGCTTGTTGCTCCATGTGAGGTTGTGTACTTTTCTGCCACTGCTGATGTTGGAACTGCTGCTGCTCCTGTTGTCTGTACTGCTTCTGTTGATTGTGCTGCTGCTGACGGTGCTGTGTCTGCTGTTTCTGGTACTGCTGCTTTTAGTGACACTGGTGGCAGTTGTGCTGGTGTTTCTGCCTCTATTTTTGTTGATGTTACTCTTACTTCTACTAGTGTTGAGTTTTCATCGTTTTTGCTATTGGGATAGCCTGGGATGGCGGCTAATTCTGCTGTAACCTCCTTTGAATGTGTGTTTTGGTCACCATTGCTTTCTGCATGAAAGTCCAGTGGCATAACAGTTTCAGTTAAAAAGTCGTCTTGCATGTTGAGTTTGTCTAAAGTTTCACTGATTTTTTCACTGAGCAGTCTTTTGCCTCTTCTGTTTAGGTGCATTCCATGATTTGTGTAGCTGCATCTCTGAAGAAAATTCACACTGAGAAAATAGGCATTTGAGTAGGCTTTACAGATTTTCTGGAATTGCCTGTTTGCTTTTTTAATTTCTAAATTTACGCAAGAATTAGGTATGAGATCATGCCTATGAGGTATTCCTGTTACTATCACTGTGTCCTTTTCGGTAGCATGAAGAGTTTTCTTTAGGTTGCGGACTGCAGTTGCCAGTTCATTCCTATACACATCGTTTGCGCCCGCAATCAGTACAATGCGCCGATTTTTGTTTTGTAATATGTCTTGCTCAATGTTTTTAGCTACTTCCTGTATAGGAGCCCCTGGTTTAACATATCCACACGCTATCACATTGTGTTCAGCACGCAATATTTCTGCAAGATTTCGTCCATGGTTATCAGAGTAAACTGTTACTTTTGTACGTTTATAACACTTTTTCGTCTTCGTTCTTCCGATAATGCATTTATCAATTTTGAATTTGTTCACTTCACACGTTTCTTCCGCTAGCCCTACTGTGTTTACATCAGTCTGTACAGTTGTGTAACAGTCTTGTGTTTCATTGCACTCAGAAATTGTGTTTATGCACTTTTCTTGTGAATGTTTGTTTAGTTCACACGTTTCGCGGCCTATCGTGTTTGTGCCTGGATACAAGGCATCAAAACGATTCTGCAACGGTACTTTGTACACTGTTTCACCAGATTTGGAGCGGAACTTTTTAGGTATTTCAAAGTCACGGCTAGTTTCTGTTAGTATGCCGTTACAATGAGAACTGCTTGAGATATACTTAAGCATGTTGAGAAGCACTGATGCGTATTTTTTGCTAAGTTCAAGATCACGCTGCAATGCACTCGCTACACAATCTTCAACACCAGAATATACCATTTCTGTTGCGGCTCGGCGTCCGTTACAAGTCACTACGCCGCAATTACAGTCCGAGTTTTCCAAATTTACTTCTGTAATACATTTCGTATGACACCAAATTTGTCTCACAGAACAAAGTCAGACACCTTTACGAACAATTTCGCTACAATATAAACAGCTAACTGATACTTTTAAGTCAATTTCTGGAGAACGATTTATTATTACTTCCACACGTGACGCCATCTTGAACTGAAAACAACAAGACTTGAAAATTAATAACTGGTTACCGGCAAATGTACTGTCACTAGGCGTAAATAAAACGGCTGTGTAACTTTTTCGTCACCGATAACATCACATTTTTGGGATGAAAATGCCAAAACGTTGGCTAACTTCTTTTACTTTTGTTCACTAATTTCTTATGGCATCATAGTATGTAGTTCCGTAACTCGGCGAGTTGGAGAAAAAGCTTTTCTTGGGCAGAAGCTTGTAGGACCAAATAAGGACAACAGGTGACATGCATTTAGATATAATGACAACAGCTTCACAACACACTCATTCCCTTATGATCTTCTTGGTCAACAGTCGGTCTCATTGTCAGTTTGAAAACGGCACTAACATTCATATGTATGATCCTAGATGGAGAAATGACAGTGTACTGTACGTTAGTCATCACTCAGCCTTAGCACTTCATCAGGAGTGCCCCAAAAAGGTGCAAAGTTAGGTGCATCGACTACAGTTGTAACAATTTTATTTTCAAAGGGCACATGTTAACTCACTAAACATCTTACCTACACTGGCTTAAACCTAACCCCCTACAGGAAGCTACTAGGTCTGAGATATGTCTGCACCTGTCTAGAGCGGGAATGCAGTCATTAGTGTTTGCATGGGCTACCATTGAAGTCAGCACAACTAACAGAGGGTTAATTTGGCACAGAAAGAAAAGTGGTCTTAAGATCTAAAATATTTGACTAACTACCGAGTGATGCAAAAAAAAAATTGTAACATATTATAAAATTAACTTCAAATTCAAACTGAAGTAATATCTGCTTGATATCTTATTCAACTCAATAGACAAATTTCTGAATAGGTAATAATAATTATGATAAGTGTGTGTGTGTGTGTAAGTGTGTGTGTGTGTTTTAAGAGTGAGATGGAGAGAGACTTGATACAGGTAAGTCTAAATCACTGTATGAACAGTATAAAACAGACATGGTATTTGCTTAAGACAAACATATCAATGGTAGCTTGTTGTCATACTTTTTACTGAGAAACTGTATTCTAATTGGAAAAGTGACTCAGTCGATACAATAGTGAGTTGTCACAATTACAATCCATAGAATATGAAATAACTACTTGAAAATGTATTGCTAACTGGGGTCACATAGGCCCTACTACTGGAGCAGATAAACAGTTACCATATATCATTGATGAAAAACACTCACTATAAATAATTTAAATCATATGAAATAGGCCTAAGTTTTATCTCTTCTACATCTGTATCCTAAGGTAGGTTATCAGTAGCCAGGTATAGGTTGTAATGCATGATGTCATGTGAAAACCAGCTAGCACTATATCATTTCTTGGATTTTCAGTGCAGCAGCTGAACAGAATTTGCTTAAAGTTTCACCATTGTCTAATTTGTTTGGTTGATTTCCATCATTCAGAGCAGAACTTCAGCGGATTAAAGCATTCTTGTTGAGAAAAGGAAGCAAAATAACACAATGAAAGTGATAAATTGGTTCTAACACTTCCAATGGCTGAAACTGAATGTTTCAAAGTTGTATAATTGTTTCAACCAAAGGCAGAGGTACGTTCGTTAATGGCATAGGTGTTTCTTCTGTTCTTATTTTAACTAAATATACCTATTAATAAGCTTGATTAAAATCAGAAACACATAGACATAAAGAAAGAATAGTTTCAATATATCGTAGACAGTGCATTATTTTCCATTGTTCAGAGTAGATCATTGTTTTGAGGTAAGAAAGTGCTTAAAAGGTTCTGCACTAACATAATACCTGACTTGACAATCAAATAAGTTTAAAACTAACTAACAGACACACTTCTTTTGTAAATTATCCCAAAATAGTAAATATAAGTCATCTTAATAAAAAAAATCATAGGGTTTATAGAATAACAAGCAAAGTATTTAGAGAAGAGTCTTTTTATTACAGTAATGTATGACATGTGCCTACATAGTACTAATAAAGAGACATTATGACAATCAGATGTTTTATCTGTTTTATTCCTGATGTTTCAAATACCAATCTGCCAAAGCATTTCAATACAACTGTCAAAAATTTTCAAGCAAATCAACTCTGAAGTTATCCAGGCAATCTCAATTCACTAAAGGCAAGACAGTTGTCAATGGGCCACGTGGGTCTATCGATAGTGCTCGAGACTGGTAATCACTGGATTGCTGGCTCAAGTATTGTTTCAGCCAACATCTGTTTGTTTAGGTTCATTTCCAATACCTATGGTAGTTCAATATTAAATTTTCCAAATATATGATTCTTAACACATATCTGATTATAATTTTGTACGAAAATTGCATTTGAGTTGAGGGGAAATGTGATATAAGAGAGAGAGAGTATGTGGATAAAGTTAAACATAGTTGTTATTTGAGTATGTTTACAAACTTTACAATATATGCATTATTACTGTGGCGTTTTTTCTGAAAGCAGGTAGACTAATTCAGGATTCCAATACACCATATTAATCCACACTCTTTTATTTACAAATCCCTATTTTTCAACGTAATCTCAGTTCAGTGTGACAGCCTTATGCCACCTTACTGGCAGTGCCTGTCTGTATGCCCATATGGTTCCACTCTACTGATCAATGTCAGAGCCAATGTCTTGCTTCATCAATAAAGGCCCCATCATCCAAGTACTGCTTCCCATAGAGTGCATCCTTCATTGGGCTAGATGGGTGGAAGTCAGAAGGTGTGAGATGTGGCCTGTAGGATGGAAGAGGAAGAACAGTCCATCAAAGTTTTCTGAGCTTCTGTCAAGTGCACAGATTTGTTTGAAGCCATGCATTGTTGCAGAGAGGGAAAGGTTCGTTTGCATTTTTGTGGCGATGAACACACTGAAGTAATTTCTACAATTTCCTGAGAGTGACACAAAACACTTCAGAGTCGATTGCTGCACAACAAAGGAGGACGTCAAACAGAATAACCCCTTCAGATTCCCAAAAGACCATTCCCATGACTTTACCGGCGGAGGATGCGGCTTTGAACTTTTTCTTAGGAGGAGAGGTGGTGTAGTGCCACTCTATGGATTGCCACTTTGTTACTGGTTCGGATGGTGATAAACCCAGGTTTAGTTGCTTGTGACGATGTTCGACAGAAAATTGTCACAATCAACCTCATAATACGTAAGTAATTCCGCACAGATAGCCCTTTGTTGCTGTTTACAGTTTTCTGTTAGGCAGCAAGCCAACCAACAGGTGCGCACACACCTTTGAGTACCCCAATTGGAGGACAAGTATGTCAGAACTATCAATTGAGACATCCAGTTGGACGTTGAGGTGTTTGACTGTGATCCATCGATCACCTCAAGTGAGAGCGTCTGCACTTTCCAACATCGCAGAAGTCACAGCTTTGTGCGGCTGGTCGGCAAGCGGGAAATTGGATAACTTGTGCAATCCTGTTGCGACGACAACAGACGGCTCACACAACAACTCACTGGGTCTTTGTTCACTGCCAGGTCTCCTTAAACACTTTTCAGACAAATTCCGTGTTTTTTTCAACTGGAATTGGCAGGACAAAAAATGTGTTGCACAACTTATCGAACAAACCTCATAGTTGACGACAGTGAAGAAGGCTGCCGAAATTGAGATCCCATACCACTCGCTCAACTCTTACACTAGTAAAATTACATGTAGAGCAGGCTACAGCTACTTGAGGACAAAACATATCTGCAAATTTCGCAATGATTGGATGTGATACATCTTTTGCTCTGGTTGTGGTAGCATTTCAGCATTCGTTGCTGAAGCAGCAGATAGTATTCTGTCGTGTTGCGCATGAAAATGTTCTAAGCATGGTGAAACCAGTGTTGAAAAAAAAAATTTACCGATTCATGGATTTTCATTAGCTTTGACGAAGCTCAACCAACAAAGAACTGGCAGCAGTGGGTTATATCTGTTCCAAGCCAGTGAAAAAATTTGGTTTCAAAGCTTCTGACATGTGGGTTTAGAAGTTCAAATAGACGCACTATGTTCACCAAAATATCATGAAGTTGGTAACAGAAAGAGAAACTACAACAATGGATGAAACCCTAATTGCTGCAAAAGATTTTTCAATCTAGGCTCATGATCTCATACTGAACTTTGATCTGGCCTTGTCATTAATAAGCACCAAACAGATTTTAAATACATCATTTTTATTGTTCAAAATTAATAAAATATATATCTTTGTGCTTAGCATTTTTAATTTTTTCGTTTATATTTTGTTTGTTTTCAGAGTGACAATATCAATCATTTTTGACTCCACTCTGACAACTAAAGGATCATTGGCGTAGCTTGTGATGACCCAGATATGAATAAAGTTACCCAGTACTATACTGCACAGCACTCTGTCACTCTGTCAGGATAGTTGTTGCCTCCAGCCTTCATATGTCTACACGAAGCAGCAGGTCCACTTAGACCTAGAGTTCAATAATTAATCAACAAGAATCACAAAAATACCAAAACATCATAGTCATCTCATTGGGAAAATTAACTGCACAGCCTTGTAAAAAAATTTTAACCATTGCTTTAAGTCCATGTGTAAAAAAGGAAATATTTCTCTTAAAAATTTATTCTTGGGGTGAACAACAATCCCATGTTGCATAATCAAGTTTGTAGAAAAGATAAGTGTCTGGCTACTTGCACCTTCAAAGTAGTTCCACCAAAACATTCCCCCATTAGTACAGCCTTGTGATGTGTATTTCGAACGTCAAGTAAACATTTTCAGTAAGTGTCTGTAAAATTATGGCTACCTAACTGACAAAGGACAAAATCAATGCTCATTACAAGTTCTCATCTCCAGTATTCAGTAAAATGATCAGGTATGTGTGTTCTGCTTAGAATCCTTGCCATAAAAAAGAAATCTTTATGAAAATGTATGAGGTTTGCTTTTCAATTGACATATGGATAAAATAAAACATAATGTCTGTGAAAATACAGCATTTGTACATTCAACAGTTTGTCATGAAAATTATTTCTCCACTTTTTATAATGTTTATCACTTTAGCTTATATGAAATCACATTGTTGTATAAAACAATGGACACAGTCTGAACAAAGACTATTTCATTTCCAAGCAGACACTTTTTCCGTTTTATCAGAAAATTTAATTTGTAACGATTTTTTAAATTAATAAAGGTTATTAACAATACTATATGGAAGATCATTAATTAAGAATCTATGGTATATTTGCTATGAAACCTGGAATTCTACATGCAAGATGTAAATAGAAATATTATGCAGATGTGCTTTTTTCATAAAATATCAAAATTAGATAAGATGTATGCTAAAAATCGTATAGTTGTTGCAATTTATATTTAAATGCGATAGTTATTCGAACTGAAGGAAAAAAACGTAAAAAATAATGATGGAAACAAGACATCAGCCAGCGATTCAAGAATTACCATTCTTTAAAACTACCTATTTCTTTCACCAAATCTTTTATTGTACTAAAATTACAACGTTTTATAAAAGCTTATGGAAAATTTGACCACTACCAACACATCAAGACTCAACTGGCCCATCGAAAATTGTCCTACCTTTATTGAATTAAAGTCACTTGAAGAACTTCAAGGATCTTGTCTTGAGAATTTTTGAGATTCACATCAAGTGATTTGGGATGTTAGTATCTAAGCTCTGAACCTCACAAGACCCCTAAACCAAAAAAATACAGCCTGACTCTGATACATCTTCGTTGATAAAATCAAATGCACAATTTAAAGAAGTCTTGAATAATATGAAAGGAAAGATCGCGAATTTCACAAAAGATGATTGTTTTATCGTTATTGGCGTAGCATAAGATATCAAAAACAAGATTCAAGATTTCAGAAAGAGTGCTGCTGATCTACACTCCTGGAAATTGAAATAAGAACACCGTGAATTCATTGCCCCAGGAAGGGGAAACTTTATTGACACATTCCTGGGGTCAGATACATCACATGATCACACTGACAGAACCACAGGCACATAGACACAGGCAACAGAGCATGCACAATGTCGGCACTAGTACAGTGTATATCCACCTTTCGCAGCAATGCAGGCTGCTATTCTCCCATGGAGACGATCGTAGAGATGCTGGATGTAGTCCTGTGGAACGGCTTGCCATGCCATTTCCACCTGGCGCCTCAGTTGGACCAGCGTTCGTGCTGGACGTGCAGACCGCGTGAGACGACGCTTCATCCAGTCCCAAACATGCTCAATGGGGGACAGATCCGGAGATCTTGCTGGCCAGGGTAGTTGACTTACACCTTCTAGAGCACGTTGGGTGGCACGGGATACATGCGGACGTGCATTGTCCTGTTGGGACAGGAAGTTCCCTTGCTGGTCTAGGAATGGTAGAACGATGGGTTCGATGACGGTTTGGATGTACCGTGCACTATTCAGTGTCCCCTCGACGATCACCAGTGGTGTACGGCCAGTGTAGGAGATCGCTCCCCACACCATGATGCCGGGTGTTGGCCCTGTGTGCCTCGGTCGTATGCAGTCCTGATTGTGGCGCTCACCTGCACGGCGCCAAACACGCATACGACCATCATTGGCACCAAGGCAGAAGCGACTCTCATCGCTGAAGACGACACGTCTCCATTCGTCCCTCCATTCACGCCTGTCGCGACACCACTGGAGGCCGGCTGCACGATGTTGGGGCGTGAGCGGAAGACGGCCTAACGGTGTGCAGGACCGTAGCCCAGCTTCATGGAGACGGTTGCGAATGGTCCTCGCCGATACCCCAGGAGCAACAGTGTCCCTAATTTGCTGGGAAGTGGCGGTGCGGTCCCCTACGGCACTGCGTAGGATCCTACGGTCTTGGCGTGCATCCGTGCGTCGCTGCGGTCCGGTCCCAGGTCGACGGGCACGTGCACCTTCCGCCGACCACTGGCGACAACATCGATGTACTGTGGAGACCTCACGCCCCACGTGTTGAGCAATTCGGCGGTACGTCCACCCGGCCTCCCGCATGCCCACTATACGCCCTCGCTCAAAGTCCGTCAACAGCACATACGGTTCACGTCCACGCTGTCGCGGCATGCTACCAGTGAACTGGCTGACACTGACGGCGGCGGTGCACAAATGCTGCGCAGCTAGCGCCATTCGACGGCCAACACCGCGGTTCCTGGTGTGTCCGCTGTGCCGTGCGTGTGATCATTGCTTGTACAGCCCTCTCGCAGTGTCCGGAGCAAGTATGGTGGGTCTGACACACCGGTGTCAATGTGTTCTTTTTTCCATTTCCAGGAGTGTATTACAAAGAAAGAAAAGAAATTACAGTCATCTGACATCCAGTTCCAAGTAGATTCGACAAGTTACAATGGAACAATGAAATATATAAATGAATAACTGTTTGTTAAATGCGACTCTGAAACATAACCATGTCTGCATCGCAGATGTAAGCAGGTCACTGAGATGAAGTAATTGTACAAAACAAGGTTTGCACATGATGACTAAGGGAAAATAAAAGCTGTGCAGACATGTAGAATTCTAAGCAATGTCGAACTACAATCACAGAAGATGAAAATAGTCATAGAAGAAAATAAAGTTCAGCAGCCATGTTTAATAAATAAAATAGAATTTGCATATCCAAAAACAAGCAAGATACAAAAGGAGCACTAATATTAGAATTAACTACTGAAATGAAACGAAAATAGCCTAAACATCAGCATCAACTACTGGAGAAAGACACAGGGAAACTCCTAAACGGAATGTCTGTGCTGCTATATGGAAAAATACTCAGCTAAAAACATCAGTTTCCACGAGAGCCTAGGATTTCAGAACTAAGTGCAGAATTTGCACTGTTTCACCAAAATGTGCAATTACTAACAAACAAAATTGATTAATTTCAAATATTGTTAGGAAATATACTTTAAAATGTTTCAGTCCTGTGTCTAACTGAACACTGGCTGCAGGAACACACACTGAAAATGGCATATCTTCCAGACTTTACACTAGGCAGTCACTTCTGCAAGAAAACAAAAGGTTATTGTGACAGATATATCTACATTAATAGTGATATCACATCTGTGCCCATTCGGTTCCCAGAAGTTACCCCCAAGAAAGAGATATAGAAATATTAGGTCTTGATCGGTTAAATGAAAATATGATGTAATTTGTTTGTACAGGACCTCGATAGTGACCTGAACACTTTACTACAAAATTTAGATTACCTCCTTCGTAAGTTATAAAAAAAACAGATGTCAGCTTATTTGTGGTGACTTTAATACTGATTTTTCTGTGGAATCTAAGCAGCACTCTAACATACTGAACCTTGTCTTGACAATTGACTTGAAAACTACAATAGAAACAGCAACATATGTAACCAATACTTGAGTCACAATAATAGACCAAATATTTCCTGGTGTACTTATAAAATAGAGCACAAAGGTTTCACCACAGGTTTTTGAGATCATATTGGACAGATAACATCAGTAAAAATAGATCACCCTCTACACCCTAACAAATCATTAGTAACTACTGCTAGAAAACATAAATACATTTATTCACTACTTAGATATAGAGATGTGGGAGGAAGTATACAGAAGTAGGAACACAAATGAAAACTTTCATAAATTCTTAAGCACCTTCCAGTTTTATTTTAAGCAGTGCTTCCCACTCACAAAAAGAAAAATCGTGAAAAATATACAAAAAACTACTCCACACACAAAGTTTCAGTAAAGAAAAAATTATTTCTCTATTCCTTAGCCAAGGAAACCAAAACAACTCCCAGATACAAACAAATCTTAAATAAAGTTATCAGAAGATCAAAAAACTAACAGATGACTACTATATGGAGGAAGCTAAAAAAAACTGAAAGCAATTTGGGTCTTTCTCAAGAGAGAAACTGGAAAATCACTGTGATGTTAAACTGCTTGAAAATGAATATTTCACGGAAATAGCAAACAACGTGAAAATAAAACGACTTCTTGAAACAGAGATGAGCAAAAAATCTATTTAAATGAAAAAATCTGTTTGTATCAAACAGGCGAAGAGGAAATATTGACTATTATAAAGGTATTAAAATCAAAGTATTCGTCAGGCATATGCAATGTTTCTAATTGCATACTTGGAAAATGTGCAACTGTATTAGTAAGTCCCTTACTCAGTTTTGCCACTCTTCATTGTGTAGTGGTATTTTTTCAGAAAAACTTAAAATGGCCAAGATAAGGCTTCTTTTCAAGAAGGGAGACAAGACAAATGAAGAGAACTACAGACCAGTATCTCTGCTGCCTGGTTTTCCTAAAATACAGGAAATAGTATTTTACAAAGATTTATTTCATTCATAGAGAAAAATAATTGTGGTCTGGTACCCAGCATGAATGCAGAAAACTCAAATCAACAGAAACTACCATTTCTGATTTCGTAAATGAAGCTTTGCAGGCAATAGACTAGAAAAAACATGCACTGGAAATATTTCTGCACCTCACGAAAGCTTTTGATTTGATAGACCACAATTTACTGCTTCAAAAATGGGAATATGTAGGAATTACAGGGTTGGCACATGAATGGGTGTCATCAAACTTGAAAAGCAGAGAGCAGATAGTAGAAATCATGCATCAGGAGGAAAGCATTATCTACAGCTATGAATCTAAAACAAAAGTAAGTAGGTTGTGCCTGAAAGTTATATCTTGGGCACAGTGTTGTTTATTGATGACCTAGAGACATCCAGTAACTCCCAAAAATATATAAAACTTGTAGATGACACAAATGGGTTGATAAAAGGTGAAACAGCTGCAAAATGAGAACTTGAATTACAAAATTGCACCATAACATTGCAAAACTGCTCACCACTAACAATCTTAATGCTAACACAAAGGCTAAAAACAGCTTAGCATGTACAAATCAAGCAGTCCATGCATATAACGCCAGGTAAAAATTGGATCTTCATACTTAGTAATGGAAACAACTCTCAGACAAAATGAACCTCAGCAGGCCAGCAAAAACCTTTACATTAAATTTCCCCACCACATTAAGACAACGAAAGAAATACAAAAATTCGAAGCGGCTCTAATAGAATATTTGGAAGACAGGTGCTATTACATTATAAATTAATATCAGCTGTCATAAATTTAAATTATTTCCTTTTTCATGTTGTGTACCTAAAACAGCTTTTGTTTTCTACTGTATTACACATTAGATTGTACTACTATTTTGATGTGTTTTATTTAAGTGACTTACTGCAAAGTATTATGTGCTTAAAATATTTATGTTATTGAATCAATGTTACTGTTATGTAACATGTATTTAAAACTGTGTACTAAGAGTACGAAGTAAGTTATATCCTACATCAAAGAGTTGATGAAAGGATGCTTAATAAATCAATAAATAACTAAAGATTAATTGGTTAATTAATTATTTGTTAATTAAAGTAGAATAATAGGCTCCTATGTACCTCTTTTTTCTATTTGACAGACTTTTCCTAAAAAACTTGATTTATAGCTGCCTATCAAACAACTAGAAGACAGAAGGCCTTTTGTTAACGACTGTGATGTAATACCAATTTCGTCAGAGTGGTATGTGATTTGTGTATGACAGAGTTCTTTGTTGGGTAATTTGCTGCATCTTACACTTGTAAATGATACAATGACTATGCACAATAACTGCAAGCAGGTGTATCATCCTTAAAGACAGCATATTCCTCTTAGTTGATAAAAGACCAGACAACAACCTTGTGACATCTATGAACACTGCTTTCATCAACATACAAAAACATTTAGTTTTAATGGGCTCACTGTATATGCTACAAATTCCCAGAATATGTGGGCCATTGGTCTGAGAAAGAAGAAAAATATAAAGAAGAACAATTGAAGTACAGATATTCATTCCAGTTCTTGGACTTACACACTGACAAAAAATAAATTGGTTGTATTAAGTTCTGGACCTACGAAGACAATTCAGTGGTCATTTTGTGCCTTACTAAAAATTGTAATGATTACTAATAGCGACACTATCAGAAGCGCCTGCATGTGAGCCTTCCCTTCATTACTGTCAACTGGTATCATTATCTGCCAAGCTCAAATTCAATCAAAGAAAGTCTCTATTGCATAACAGAGCAACTTCAATTGCATGTGATGTCCATTCATAAATATTAATTAGGTCCAAAAGCATTTAATATAACGGATAATTGTAGCTCGGTAATGTTATTACATGAGTGGGACATCAGCATACATGATAAATTCTAGCATCAACTTCTTGCAAAATAATATGTAGGCCTACCAAACTATTCACAGGTTCTTATGTTTTGTTGTTAGTCATGTATTAATAACTATAATGACTGAAGCTAAACATCATAATAGTAAAATTAATGTAATTGAAATAATGTGTTTTTCAGTATTATTATATAAATACTTCTGTTTATGTATTTTATAGAAATTCTGTGTTGTAAAACTTGATTTTCTCCATAGTTTAACAGAACTCCAGACAACTAAATTAAAATCAGCATCCAGAAGTAGCTATATCTTCTTCTGTATCGCAGTATTGCACGACTTTGTCTACATTCTGAATCCACACATCCTTTCCATTGTCCATAGAATATGATATGTGAGGTTGAAATGAAATGAAGATCCAATTCCATGGTCGAACTGTGACTCTGTTAATGAGATATGAAAAATTAAGCAAATAAAAAAATTTTACTGAATTCAGAAGAACAGAAGAACTGAAAGCAAAGAGATGAGACACATCTTACAAGACATATTAATTAAAAGCAAACCAACATTTATATAATTCGTAAATTTAGAGAACACTTATGGTCATATTGATTGAGATACGCTATAAAATTAGAAGGTAGATGTGATAAAGTACAGAGAGGAAAAGGTTATATAGTTCTACAATTCCAAGAGCTTAAGGACATGAAATGGAGGCAGTAGCTGAGAAGGGAGTGAGGAAATATTTCAGCCTACTCCTCATGTTACTTGGTCTGTACACTAAATGGCAGAGGAAATCAAAGAGAAATTTGGAAAGGAATTAAGGCCCAGGGAGAAAGAATAACAACGGTGAGGTTCTCTCATGAAGCAGTTCAGCTGGCCATGGCTCTAAAGCTGTTGTGGCTCCATATCCCTATCAGTAGCTTCCAGAAACTCACTGACTATCTTCCTGCAGATTTCACAACAATTTGTGGTGAAAGAGGTGGTTACTCAGGATTTTGACAGGTGGTCACAATAATTCAAGGGGACAGTGTAATACACGCTTAACATAAAGTCATCTCTCATCCAATGCTTATTCACTTTACACTACTTTATATAAATTTGGTCAACATTTTTAGGCTACTCCTACAGTATACAGAAGAAATCCGCTGTTTGATTGGGTAGTAGAAAGAATTTTGTATGACAAAATAATTTTTGTAATGTGCTTACGCCTCTACGTGGCACCATTGAATAATTTCCACATCAAGACAGCCCCTGTAAGTGTGATACACCTATTACACAGAGACAGCAGGCCATAAAGTTTTGTTGGTAAAGGTATGGTGACTACAAATATAGTCTGGTGACCAAAGAGCCCTTGTGATGACCACAGAAACCTTTCCGTGTGTTCACTGTGTCAGTTAAAACTACATTTAGGCGTCAGACCGGCTATTACATGCATATTTCACGTACATAAGTTAATAAGTATATTTGAGGTAACAGATTTTGCAATCGAAAAGTGTTTCAAGGTTCCCTGAGAACATCATCTTAAGAAGATTAGGTACAAAATTCGACGATGGTGGTGCCTGAAATGGAAATAACACCATTCCAGAAATGACAAAAAATTCTTTCACATCTTAACTTTACAGTTTGATCATATTAACGATGGTTCGCAATCCTGTCACCCTGCAAGCATGCAAGACTTCATATTACATGAGATTTATAGGTTTTTACTAACAATAGCAACTGTACACAAACAAATAGAAAAAAATAGAATAAAAAACACCGACACATACGTTTTACATTGCCAATAAATAGAGATTAAACAAGTAAACATGGTATTGTCACATACTGAAGAGCTTAATAAGAGTGTTACAACATTTGTATAGATTTGCCAGAATCATGAATATCAGAACTATGGCGAAAAGCACTTACATTTTACTTTATCATTAAAGAAAGATAAGCAAGGAAACATTATACGTATATTAATTATTATTTAGTGCTGTATTGAGTATAGCATTGGGTCACACAGTCAGCGAATTTCGTGGTGGCAGAGTTAGAGGAGCAAAGCGCTTGCATTAAATTTTGCGTGTAACTCAAGAAAACTTTTACAGAGGCACGCCAATGATGCAAGAAGCCTACGGTGATGAGTGATTAAGCCATACTCGGTTTTATGAATGGTTCACACGGTTTAAAAATGACCGGACGGAAGTTAAAGATGACTCTCGTCTACCGACGAGACTCATGTCAGGAACGTCAACGAATTGTGCATGCCTATGGAAGAGTAACTGTCCGAGAGATCGCTGAGGAATGAAAAATTTCAGTTGGATCTTCTCATGAAACCCTGACACAGCATCTTGGAATGTATCGTGCTGCCGCCATGTTCGTCCCACGGCTCATGAGTCAAGACCACAAAGACTTCCGCCACGCAATCTGTGAAGAGTTTTTGTACAAAAAACAAAATCACTGTGCTGCCTCATCCCCAGGTGTGACCTCTGCGGACGTTATTTTATTTCCGAAGTTGAAACCCCCTTGAAAGGACGAAGATTGACAACAATGGACGAGATAAAAGAAAATTCGCGGACGGTGCTTCACGTGATCCAGCAAGAAGCCTACCAGGACTGCTTCCGGAAGTGGAAATGGCGTTGGGAGCGGTGTATCAATCGTGGAGGAGATAACTTCGAAGGAGACCATGCACAATAAGTAAATGGTAAGCGTATAAAAATTTTGTGGATCAAGTTCCGGAATTTTTCGAACAGGCCTCGTACATAAATCCTACTAAAACGTTCAACCTTACTTCTAAAAATAATAAAGTTCGTAGTTCATGTACTACACGACAAAAACTTTTTCTTTTTGCTAGAATATATATGTAACAAAATATACATAAGAAGAAGAACACTGTTATGGATGTACAGATAATAAACGTCGAGTTCATTACATGTCCTACAATATCCTTCTCAGTAAAATCAACGAAAACCTTACCAACAGCTGCATTATCTTGCACGTGAGAAACGTGTGTCTGGAAGTTATGTCTGAGAGAAACTGCACACGGTTCACTGTTCACAGACTCTGTCACAAGATTACCGGAATTGTGTTCAGTTTGTACGGGCTAGAAATGCCTTTGTTTCCTCTTTGAGGTCACTGCATTAGTAGCAAGAGTTCTGGTTACACTGATTGTTCATCAACGAAAAACGAGTGCAGATATGCAACTGTACTTCCAGTGACCCATTAGAACTTTCAGTATGAGAAACGAAGCTTCTGTAATTAACCTAGCAACGGACAGAAACAGATACTTAAAAAAAGAGGGTAATTGTAACAATGCAGCAGCTATAATGTCCAGTATGCTGCGCTGAGGTGCTGATACCACAGAATCTGTACGCAGGGAATCAGAAGCAGTAGTCACTTTCATTGTGTGTGGCAAAACGACACAAAAGAAAAAAGGATTCCCACCAAACTAACTGTAGTAAAGTAGTCTTTGTTGTTGCAAAAAAAGGGCAGTCAAATCCAATCTCTGTGGCACGCACATTTGCCACCGATCTTCCTTCAGTCAAAATAGAGGCTCCTGCTAATGTATTCTTCGCTGCCTGGGAGGCCCCAGCTCAGCTGTGGCTGTATAGATTGCCTTAAGGCTGCTGACAGACGCACATGCCCAGCTAGGATCTGAGATTGGGAGATGACTTGCTTGATTTCTACCCCACGCCTGCAGATGTCAACAGTAACAACAGGAAGCATTATTTGCTGAGGTTCATCATCGTGTGCTTACAACTAGTCTGTCAGCAGGCTGCAGTGTGCTTCTCCAGAGGCCAGCTCCATTTAGGTCGCCCAGACTCTGCCCGTTTGGAGTGCTGTTTACTACTGGTTGAGTTCTGTTGTTGCAGTTCATTGTCCTATGCCTCATTGTCTCTCTGGATTTCCCCTTCTAGTGTCTGCCAGTCCAGATGTCGCTCATCAGTCTCGTATTTCTGAACATAATTTATTTAACTTAACAGTTTTTATTTCATACATATATGTTATAACACAAATCTGGATATACGTATATATAATTGAAAAACTGACTTTACATGGGCTGATGCCCTCCATTAAATTAACTTAAAAGGGGGACTTCTATGATAACAAAATTGAGCTGACCACCTTCAATAACTTACTTCGTCGTTTCGCTGCTACAGGCGTGCTTCCTACATTCGTTGCTGAGGGTGGATTTTGTTAAGACTCCACTGCTCACCAAATGCTGGTGCTGTGTTGAGAGATGGCGTTCCAACTAATACGAAATATTTATCATATGATTTTTCGAAAACTTTTGGGCGAAAAAATCTGATTTTTGCCCATCTTATAATCTGATATCTTCACTTGATAAAGAAATGAATTTCTTTTCGTTGTCCATCATACTTACCGCGTTACAACAAATTAAGTAAGGCACTGCAAGCAATTTTAAAGTGTTTGCAGATATGGAAATGCATTGTGTAAACTTTGCGCATAATTGATTTTAGCTCATACATTGCAGTAAATTAAATGTAGCTAAGAAATCGACATTTTATTTAAAACGGGTATTCATTGGACAAATATATTATACTAGAACTGACATGTGATTACATTTGCACGCAATTTGGGTGCATAGATCCTGAGAAATCACTACCCAGAACAACCACCTCTGGCCGTAATAAAGGCCTTGATACGCCTGGGCATTGAGTCGAACAGAGCTTGGATGGCGTGTACAGGTACAGCTGCCCATGCAGCTTCAACACGATACCACATTTCATCAAGAGTAGTGACTGGCGTATTGTCACGAGCCAGTTGCTCGGCCACCATTGACCAGACGTTTTCAATTGGTGAGAGATCTGGAGAATGTGCTGGCCAGGGCAGCAGTCGATCATTTTCTGTAACCAGAAAGGCCCGTACAGGACCTGCAACATGCGGTCGTGCAATATCCTGCTGAAATGTAGGGTTTCCCAGGGATCGAATGAAGGATAGAGCCACGGGTCGTAACACACCTGAAATGTAACGTCCACTGTTCAAAGTGCCGTCAATGCGAACAAGAGGTGACCGAGACGTGTAACCAATGGTACCCCATACCATCACGCTGGGTGATACGCCAGTATGGCGATGACGAATACAAGCTTCCAATGTGCGTTCACCTCGATGTCGCCGGACACGGATGCGACCATCATGATGCTTTAAACAGAACCTGGATTGATCCGAAAAAATGACGCTTTGCCATTCGTGCACCCAGGTTCGTCGTTGAGTACACCATCGCAGGCGCTCCTGTCTGTAATGCAGCGTCAAGGGTAACCGCAGCCATGGTCTCCGAGCTGATAGTCCATGCTACTGCAAACGTCGTCGAACTGTTCGTGCAGATGGTTGTTGTCTTGTAAACGTCCCCATCTGTTGACTCAGGGATCGAGACGTGGCTGCACGATCCGTTGCAGCCATGCGGATAAGATGCCTGTCATCTCGGCTGCTAGTGATACGAGGCCGTTGGGATCCAGCACGGCGTTCCGTATTACCCTCCTGAACCCACCGATTCCATATTCTGCTAACAGTCATTCGATCTCGACCAACGCGAGCAGCAATGTCGCGATACGATAAACCGCAATCGCGATAGGCTATAATCCGACCTTTATCAAAGTCGGAAACGTGATGGTACGCATTTCACCTCCTTACACGAGGCATCACAACAACCTTTCACCAGGCAACGCCAGTCAACTGCTGCTTGTATATGAGAAATCGGTTGGAAACTTTCCTCATGTCAGCACGTTGTAGGCGCCACCGGCGCCAAACTTGTGTGAATGCTCTGAAAAGCTAATCATTTGCATATCACAGCATCTTCTTCCTGTCGGTTAAATTTCGCGTCTGTAGCACGTCATCTTCGGGGTGTAGCAATTTTAATGGCCAATAGTGTATATCCGAAGGACGCGAAGTCAGCATTCACGTCCTCGCGCATCACGAATCATGTGGTCATAACAATCGTGAGATATGAAACTATTGAAGAATTCGATGTGATGTTTTTTGCAAATGATAGCACGCAGTGATGCACATATGTATATTGACAAACGCTCGAAATTTTTTTATTCACCGAGACAAGGGAGTAACTCGTCGGCAGTAGCGAGAGGTCGTCGGCTCGGAACATATGCACAGTAATGTAAGAAAACGTAAGGAGTGCGTATACACACATCCACAGCACCTGGGAAAATGGCGTATCAGGATGTGTATCCACGCCCATAGCAGCGAAATGGATTCTAAAAAAAAGTCCTGCTAGTCGTAAGGTCACAAAACCTTGAAGATTATACACTGATAATCCACAACGTTGGATGCCGACCGGTGTCGTTGCGGGAACATGACACGGTAACAAAAGTGTGTAAGCAGAGCATACACTGTTTGTGGATCACCCTAGTGAAGATGTGAGCTGCAAATGGGGTAATCCGTTGACATCAGCGACTTTGACAAATTGCAGATTATTATTACGGCAGAGCCTGTGAACGAGTATCACGAAAACGGTGAAACTGGTCGAATGTACGCGTACTACTGTCGTGGGCAGCTGCAGGAAGAGGTAGAAGGACAGTGAAATAACCACAAGACGCTAAATCGTTGGATGTCCACATCTATTCACAGAACGCGGAGTTTGGAGGCTTGTCTGCACAGGAAAGTAGCATGGATGGTGATCTGTGGCATCTCTGCTGAAAAAGCACAATTCTGGCGCATGCACAAGTGTTTGCAGCACACCGTTCATCGTACATTGTTGAACATAGTGCTCAGCAGCAGACCACTCCTGCGTGTTTACATGTTGACCCAACGACATTATCAATTAGGACAGCAGTGGGCACGGGACCATTGGGATTCGACAGTCGATCAATGGAAACGTGTAGGCTCTTTGGGTGAATCACATTTTTGCTGCACTAGGTCGCTGATTGTTTCCACAAACACCGTCATCGAAATGAGGCAGCTCGAAACGAGCAGCGCGCCACAGACACAGGCTGGTGGGAGCAGTATTACGCTATGGGAGACATTCTCCTGTGTTGCGGGGGACCTATGGTAGTAATCGAACATACTGACAGCTGTGAACCACCTGCATCCCTTCATGTTTGATGTCTCCCCAGACGGTGACGTCATCTTTCAGCAGTATAATAGACTGTGTCTCAGAGTCAGAACCTGTGGTTTGAGGAGCATTGGAGTGAACTCAAATTGATGACTTGGCGAGTAAATTCACCTGATGTAAATCCTATGGAACCCAGCTGGGTCGTCATCAGGCGCCATCACTGCATACGAAAATCAGCGATCCGCTATGCACGTGATTTGTATGACCAGTACGTAGACGTCTGATACCACATACCTCCATAGACTTAGCAACAAACTGTCAGACCCTGATACGCAGAATGAGTAATGTATTTCGTTCCAAAGACGGACAAACTGATTTATAGCTGTCGCCTGGGTGAATTAGGTTTAGGTGTTCCGAGGCGAACAGAGGAATTGCGACAGTGAAGGCAAATTAGTGAAACATAGATATACATTTTATTGTTCTGCGATACTTAACTAAAGTCGTACAGCAACTCATTGCATGTGCTTGCGGACAAATGCAACTATGCAGTGACCTGTCAGGGCGTGCTTTACTGAATGTAATGTCAAGAAGTCTATGTCTATCCAGGGTGCCACACTGTCAATCGCTGTAGTAAACATTTGTCCCTACGCAAAGGCTATAGGTGGCTCCGCTTGTACACTAACTGATCTCCACTACTAACTGTAGCTACGAACAGCAACCCTGGGACTCCTTACCTGGACTGTCGTATGCCAATGCTGAAGGTGAGCCGACTGTTGCTGCCTGTAGCAGCCACTTACCACAACGTTGAAGTCCATCTCACTGGTGTCAGTGCAGAGATGGCTGATTTGGCCATGCTTGAGGTTGGCGGAGAACTTCAAAGCACTCACCGTGGCGCTAGTCCGAAACTGTCTCAGCGTGTCAGCTCCGGTTACGTCCAATGGCGAAGACACAACACAAACAAGCTATTAAGCAGGTGATCATGTTTTGGCTCATCAGTGTATGGCTATAGGTATTCATTGTGATAATAACAATATACACTTGAAATATTTTTACTATCCCTTGTCTAACAATAAAAATATTAGTATCCACCTACTTCACTACTCTCGTGGCTATGCTACTTCTCATTTGTTACGTTCTCCACAAAAGGAAACAAAACTCTAAGATACAAATACAGAAAAGAAACCAAACTGCAAAAAAGCATCCTACTACATTATGTTGGGATATCCCTTGATGTCATGTGCTATCCACTATTCTCTTCTTGATCTCCAGTTATCTCATTTACATTTCATTGTTTGCTCTGTTACTTAGTTACGTGCGCCGTGTTAGAAATCGAAATTTATCATTATTACTTTCATTCGCGTAGCAATTACCATGAACTACCGCATCTATGAATCTCATAGCTTATGACATCTCCAGAAAATGTCACCTCACTAACCTTGCTGGA
The DNA here is from genome assembly GCF_023898315.1 of Schistocerca nitens. Taxonomy (NCBI): domain Eukaryota; kingdom Metazoa; phylum Arthropoda; class Insecta; order Orthoptera; family Acrididae; genus Schistocerca; species Schistocerca nitens. The sequence goes on from NC_064618.1 coordinate 148,126,540, forward strand.
GTATGTAATATATCTGGTGTACATATGACGCCCATTAGCAACAAAATTCTCACATTAGTTGCTACGTTCCTCTTCTTACAGTACTGATAATCCATGTAGATATCTATTTTTCCTTTTTTTTCTTCAATGGTTGTGCTTCCTTGGCTTTCTCTGGTATACAGATTTAACACTAAAAGAATTATGCAGGCAGGCGTAATATGTAAATTAAACATGTAAACACACAATGTACTCATATTCTTTTCTTTGGGACCTTGCTGTCAAACAAAAATGAAAAATTGCAAACTGTCGAAGCTAATTTTACTTATGTATCTCTTTGTTATTATCGTACGCATTGAGGCAAGGACTCAGCTTGTTCTTTGAACAGATCTTCCTTCTTCAAACTTAAGACAAGGTCCAAACGCTCTTTAGACATAGACATACATATGTCACCTCAATTCTATCCTTTGACTTAAAGCTCATGATCCATGACAACTACTTACAGCGACATGCCTGTCTCACTGGATGTAGGATTCGCCGCAAGTTTTCTAGGTGGCTTGCTTGACTGTTAACGTGCATGGAGGGGAGACAGCTAGTTTGCATTTCAAAGGTCTCAAATGGTGTAAAATTAGGCGCAGAAACTTATAGGCCCACTTGACGAGCCAAGCCATCTGTAATCTTTATCAAACAATTTTTAAGAATATGTTTGGTACAAAAATTTGATTCTAAGGCATTTCATAGTTCTATTTTTCAGCTCCACGATGAACTGCTTGTCATTTCGTTAATTGTCGTAGTTATTGTGATGTTTCAAAACTAAGTAAGATACTTCAAGATTTCAAATAGTTTGCAATGGAAAACAGAGGTCACTATGAGTTTGTGTTTTGTGCATGTTAGATCATATGTTGCTGTGAACCAAATGTAGCACATTGAATTATTCTTTAAACTTGAGTTGAGATCTGTACTCACTCCATTCTCGAGAAAAGCGACTGTATATAATGCACCTCTTTCTGTTCATGCTCCCAAATGATAAATCGAGAATGAAATCTTCAGAACGTCCCTTCAATCTCATATACACTCCTGGAAATGGAAAAAAGAACACATTGACACCGGTGTGTCAGACCCACCATACTTGCTCCGGACACTGCGAGAGGGCTGTACAAGCAATGATCACACGCACGGCACAGCGGACACACCAGGACCCGCGGTGTTGGCCGTCGAATGGCGCTAGCTGCGCAGCATTTGTGCACCGCCGCCGTCAGTGTCAGCCAGTTTGCCGTGGCATACGGAGCTCCATCGCAGTCTTTAACACTGGTAGCATGCCGCGACAGCGTGGACGTGAACCGTATGTGCAGTTGACGGACTTTGAGCGAGGGCGTATAGTGGGCATGCGGGAGGCCGGGTGGACGTACCGCCGAATTGCTCAACACGTGGGGCGTGAGGTCTCCACAGTACATCGATGTTGTCGCCAGTGGTCGGCGGAAGGTGCATGTGCCCGTCGACCTGGGACCGGACCGCAGCGACGCACGGATGCACGCCAAGACCGTAGGATCCTACGCAGTGCCGTAGGGGACCGCACCGCCACTTCCCAGCAAATTAGGGACACTGTTGCTCCTGGGGTATCGGCGAGGACCATTCGCAACCGTCTCCATGAAGCTGGGCTACGGTCCCGCACACCGTTAGGCCGTCTTCCGCTCACGCCCCAACATCGTGCAGCCCGCCTCCAGTGGTGTCGCGACAGGCGTGAATGGAGGGACGAATGGAGACGTGTCGTCTTCAGCGATGAGAGTCGCTTCTGCCTTGGTGCCAATGATGGTCGTATGCGTGTTTGGCGCCGTGCAGGTGAGCGCCACAATCAGGACTGCATACGACCGAGGCACACAGGGCCAACACCCGGCATCATGGTGTGGGGAGCGATCTCCTACACTGGCCGTACACCACTGGTGATCGTCGAGGGGACACTGAATAGTGCACGGTACATCCAAACCGTCATCGAACCCACCGTTCTACCATTCCTAGACCGGCAAGGGAACTTGCTGTTCCAACAGGACAATGCACGTCCGCATGTATCCCGTGCCACCCAACGTGCTCTAGAAGGTGTAAGTCAACTACCCTGGCCAGCAAGATCTCCGGATCTGTCCCCCATTGAGCATGTTTGGGACTGGATGAAGCGTCGTCTCACGCGGTCTGCACGTCCAGCACGAACGCTGGTCCAACTGAGGCGCCAGGTGGAAATGGCATGGCAAGCCGTTCCACAGGACTACATCCAGCATCTCTACGATCGTCTCCATGGGAGAATAGCAGCCTGCATTGCTGCGAAAGGTGGATATACACTGTACTAGTGCCGACATTGTGCATGCTCTGTTGCCTGTGTCTATGTGCCTGTTGTTCTGTCAGTGTGATCATGTGATGTATCTGACCCCAGGAATGTGTCAATAAAGTTTCCCCTTCCTGGGACAATGAATTCACGGTGTTCTTATTTCAATTTCCAGGAGTGTATGTTTTCAGATATCGAAGCTAGATTTTGGCAGTCGATAGCACAGAAGCATGAGAGTATATTGCCATGTATTAACTGTGCCAAACTTCCCTATCTACAGTGATGTAGAGGTAACTACAGATTTTTTTCAGGGGATTAATAATTTTTTGAGGGTCATCGACAGCTGTTGAAACGAGTACTGCTGTAGTTTCTGCAGTGAAGAAATTACGCGTTATTTTTATACCTACAATGTGTTTTTTCATAAACTGCCGATCTGTCTTGCCCTCAGTTGCTTCAGGAAACCGTCCTAATTTCGGCGACGTTAGAATGTTAGTGAAATAAAGCTTTGTTGTGCTTCAGCAAAAGAAGCAAATTTTAACATGGAAACAAGAGAAATGTAGGTATTACTCAAACGTCACCACTCATACACATCTCTGAAGAAATAAAATAGACTAAGAAGTCTGGAGAAAGTAAATAGCCACTTGTGTCGCAGTTTCTGCAGAATCCTACACGCCAGAGTTTTTTCAAATAATGAATTTTATAACCGAAAGCTGCCAAACGTTTTTATTTCTATATCTCAGTGTTTTGACAAATATGAAAAAAATTCGCAGTACATTTATACCATCTCTTTGTTCGTATCCCTGTATTTTTTCACTTCATATAACTGTTAGTTCGTCAATATTGATGATCTGTTTTCACCTTAACATACAGTTGATGGGCTTCTGCAAATCGCCAGGGTTATCCTGTCTTCAGGGCTACAAATTAGTGGCAAAAATAAAGTGGGAAAGCGGTTAGTTGATGTTGCGCCAGCCAGATGAAAACGGTTGATAATTTTCTGCTATTTACCCAGCTGCATTCGTGGCTTGTCATCAGAAGATTTTAGGTAGATGAATCAACATACTTTGCAAACAGTGACTGCACGTCAAAAGATCTCGAGTAGGTGAATTCTGGCGGGTTTGACGTATTATGAACGATTCCAATGTGGGCTTCAACTTCACTCGCAGGTTTAATGCCTGATCTTATTTGAACTATTGAGAATCAGAACAGCCACATGTGTTCAGGAACATAATATTAAAATTCAGCGCAATGGATAACATGGAAAATCCCTTTTAAATGAACTATGGGTATTGGTCTCGCATAATCTCTGCGCTACATCGTTTGCTACAATCGACCACAGGCCAGTGCGACTCATGATGGCACAAAATCGGCGGTCATGGCTGACACTGAGGGGTTATCAAGGCTAATGTTAACGCTATTACTCTCGAGAATTTTGGTAAACAGAAGATCTGTTTCCGATTGGTACGGCACACATTTCATAAAGAAAACTTTTCCTCATAACGTTTCGATGGTGAAACTGGAGCTTTCGCAGACTTTCTAGCCAAAAGAAGAATTAAGTTGTCCCACGCCCGGGTTCCCGGGTTCGATTCCCGGCGGGGTCAGGGATTTTCTCTGCATCGTGATGGCTGGGTGTTGTGTGCTGTCCTTAGGTTAGTTAGGTTTAAGTAGTTCTAAGTTCTAGGGGACTTATGACCACAGCAGTTGAGTCCCATAGTGCTCAGAGCCATTTGAAGAATTAAGTTGAATTCACTGACAATTTTATCAGCAATATCTACAAAACGTGCCACCGCCACACATGTTGAATTGCTTCTAGGGCAGGCTGCGGCCACACTTGCGTTTTTTGAAGCTGGACGCTCAGTGTCAAAAGCTGCTACAGTTATAGGCAGGCTGGAGGGGACCAGGGGTGGCCACTCACAGCGTCTTTTCCTGCCAACGTCAGACGAGAAGGCGCATCTTCAACATCAGACGCTGGTCCAGTAGGCTGAGGCGTCAACTGACGCTTCTCACATTGCGTTCCACCGAGCGAGGTGGCGCAGTGGTTAGACACTGGACTCGCATTCGGGAGGACGATGGGTCAATCCCGCGTCCAGCAATCCAGATTTGGGTTTTCCGTGATTTCCCTAAATCACTCCAGGCGAATGCCGGGATGGTTCCTTTCAAAGGGCACGGCCGACTTCCTTCTCCGTCCTTCCCTAATCCGATGAGACCGATGACCTCGCTGTCTGGTCTCCTTCCCCAAAAACAACCCAACAACAACCCATTGCGTTCCCGTGCTGAATCGATTGAATCTTTGCAGTGTGTACAACACATATAGTGTATAGCGTGTGTAGTGCAGCGCTAAATTACAGTTGTTTCGATGTGTGCGACGGACGAAATAGAACTTGACAGCGAACGCATTATTTTTGAAGTTCGAGCTTGACCTTTTTTATACGACATTCAGAACGCAGATTACAAGAACAGACAAAAAGAAAGAGATGCTTGGCTAGCTGTGACATCCAATGTTGTTGGTGGATATGTTGTGTTGGCTGAAGAGCCAACACATTCCATTCTGGAAACATCCCCCAGGCTGTGGCTAAGCCATGTCTCCACAGTATCCTTTCTTTCAGGAGTGCTAGTTCTGCAAGGTTCGCAGGAGAGCTTCTGTAAAGTTTGGAAAGGTAGGAGACGAGATACTGGCAGAAGTAAAGCTGTGAGGACGGGGCGTGAGTCGTGCTTCGGTAGCTCAGATGGACAGCCGGCACGGTAGCTCAGCGCGTTCGGTCAGAGGGCTAGCTGCCCTCTGTAATAAAAAAACTGAGTTAATGGATCAACAACGAACTGAAACGGGTGTCTTTCAACGTCCGCCCACAGCAGATTCAACGAACAAAAACGAACAAAATGAATTAAAAAAAAAAAAAAAAAAAAAAAAAAAGATGGTAGAGCACTTGCCCGCGAAAGACAAAGGTCCCGAGTTCGAGTCTCGGTCGGGCACACAGTTTTAATGTGCCAGGAAGTTTCATATCAGCGCACACTCCGCTGCAGAGTGAAATTCTCATTCTATTTATAATATTATTGCATTTTTAGGCTCCTTCTCATAAGCAAAGATGCTCGTAGGCTTGTAACAATCGCATTCTTTGAACAGTTTTAAATTGTAGCGGAAATCAATGATGAAGGAAATGTAGCCTCTCTTGTAAAAATATATTGCACAGTCTTTATGAAATACATAATTTGAAACGAAAATTATTGTCAGCAAGTACAAGTCGCAGCATCGTTACAAACAGATAATTCAATAAGAATCTTTATTAAATAACCTATCTAAAAAGCAGTAGATAGTTTGCCTAGTGTCTAAGATCTAAAGATCATGATAATGTCTTTGAAAATGTCCTTCGATTTTAGTTGTCTTGGTAATGGTTATCATTGTGACATGGCGGCGGTTGCATGGGCTTAGCCAAGGGGGGTGGGGGGGGGGGTAGTGGAGGTTGTTGGGGAGCTGCAACATCCGTGATCTTATAATCGATTCCCGTGATTTCCTAGTTCACTCTACGTGAATGCACGCATAACATTAACTGATCTGCATACTACAGCTGTTTGTCCGGAACCTTCGTCTGGGTCAATCCTACAGATCTTCACTGGAGTAATCTAAAAAGTAACGCTCAGCGCCGCATTTTGGTCTGCAGTCATAAGGATATAATAGCGCTCGACTTCTGCAATAAGAAGGCCTTACCCTCCAGTGAACAATATTCAACATTAGGTTTGCACAGAACAGATGGAATGATTGTCTCATTTACATGGTAAGATATTTTGTTGACTGTGTTTGTGTTTATTTTAGGTAGTCTGCATTAATAAGGCAGTGGCTGTGTTTCTCATTCCGAACTGAATATTTTATCTTTTACATTCTTCGCTGCTGGGAGAAAGACAGTGATCAGACATGAGAGTATGTGATAGGTTTTGTGAAGAGAATTGTTAGTACGTTTCCAGAGGAACGTTATTGGTGGCGGAATAATTTTGCTAGTGGCATTTGGTGCAGAGAAATATAATGTGTTGTGGAAATATTTGGTGGTTCTAGAAGTATGTAACTACAGATTCCTGGATTGGACTTGAAGTAGGGAGTATGCAGAAAAGACATGCGGTTATGAAAGTATTTCAAGACGTATGCTGTGATTTTTTGGAGATAATATGCTGAAGAATATTTTGAAGGAATCTTGAGTTTTGCAATAACGTGTATAGTGGCGAAGGAAAGCAATACACTGCTGAAATAGTAATGAAAGAGCATTAAACTTCTATTAGAGGATATTGACTTAAGGGATTCCAATAAGAAGGTAGGTAGGACGTAGAAGTTTTTGCGTGACCAACGTTAACAGTATGAGCCAGAGTGCGAATGAGAGAGAACACTGCGAAAAGATTTGTAAATAATATTTGTGGTTTCTATGTACAATGTACTTTCGTATTAGATCAAACTTCAAAAATATGTCCGAGTCGAGCAGTGGCGTATACAGAAAAACCTCAAGGAAGGGGCGCTAAAGATGCCTAGAGCTACCTTTACTTTTACCGTAATAAAAAATAAACAAGTCATATGCAAAGTTTAAGAAAGTTTTATTTAAACATTATACACATATACTAGAGAATGCCATCTTATGATATAAAAAACTTACAATTATGGTTCGCTTCCATAAATGAGTCCGCAGCTCGTGGCTTTGCAGTAGCGATCTCGCTTCTTGCGCATGGGGTCCCGGGTTCGATTCCCAGCGGGGTCAGGGATTTTTCCTGCCTCGAGATAACTGGGTGTTGTTGTGTTGTCTGCATCATCATCATTCATCCCATTACGGTCGCAGGAAGGCAATGGCAAACCACCTCCACTAGGACCTTGCCTAGTATGGCGGTGCGGTTCTCCCGCATCGTCCCCTACGCTCCTCGGAGTATGGGACCTTATCATCATCATCCTTAAATTATGTATTATATGCACCTATCCTTTCTGGCAAATTGATTAATTACATAGTAGGACAACCAGTGTCAGGGTGAGTGTTCAACAAAACTAAAGCATCAATAGTTTCCCACACCTAACTCGTAATACGAGTCACTGCGAGTTAGGTGTGGGAAATTATTGTTACGTTATTTGTAAAAATGTTGTTACGAGTCTCGTAATACGTCTCGTAATACGAGTTAGGTATGTGAAATTATTGTTACGTTATTCGTAGAAATGTTGTTACCAGTCTCGTAACAATATTTTCACTGAGAAATTCCTTATTATTAATACTTCACAATCAACTGATCTTTCTCACTCTTGACTAATCTTTACACTTGTACTTGCTACAACTAGGACTTTTTACTTGTTCATTCTTCAGTTTTAATATTTCTGCTTCTGAATGTAGACTAGGTTCCTACTCGGCGTATAGTCCGTATTTATAACGCTACGCATCGAACGTTCTCTGTACAAGAAAACAGTAGAATATTCGCGACTTTTCTCGAACAAATGCCAGACAGAATAAAGTAACTACATCACTAGAATGGCCCTCGACTTCTCTCGTAGGTATGTGTTAGCTATCTATGTGCCAAACAGAAATACGATGACGCTGACGTGCGTGCTACCTAGGAAAGTACAACCACTCGATAACTCTATTCAGTCGAGTCGACTGACGAAAAAAACGAACGAATTGCGTGCGGGCTGACTGGCGGGAGCGGCGCTGGTGGCAATGCAAAAGTAAAGGAACAGACAACCATCAGCAACAACGATATACTAAATTCATGTATAAATGTGCATTTTCTTTAATTCAATTTTTGGGCGGAATTGTATGAAAAGATGTGAAGCAAATATTCTGAGCTAGTAAAAAGAGAGTAAAAAAGTGCTTTAACTAGCAATCTAATTTCTGCTAATGTTGTTAGTGTTCTCACTTTTAGAGTAATATTTTCAAGTAAATCAACTTTTGTGTTCCACTTGAGCACATCAGTAAATGAGATACTCTATTATGTCGGAATTTTTTTGAAAAAAATTTTTAGTAGATGTAATGTGTAGCTTCAAAAATTTTAATAGAAACCTTAGAGAAAGAATGTTGTTAACATTTACTTTATGTGTTGTATAGCAATAAACTGTAGTCCTAGACGATATTGTGTTTGCAGGAGGAGTGTCTAAGGAAAGAAGAGCTTGGAGCGTCAATGAAAACGGAGATAACGTTTCGTGCACGTCCTGAAAACGAAAGGTCTCATGGGAGGTGTAATGTCAGATAGAAGCCTGGACTGAATGCAAAAGAAGAGGTCTGTTATAGAAACTAAACAAGAGAACGCTGAAAAACGGCAAATAATGTGTTAGAGAGAAAAAGGACAGCCGACCGGAGTGGCCAAGCGGTTCTCGGCGCTTCAGTCTGGAACCGCGCGACCGCTACAGTCGCAGGTTCGAATCCTGCCTCGGACATGGATGTGTGTGATGTCCTTAAGTTAGTTAGGTTTAAGTAGTTCTAAGTTATAGGGGACTGATGACCTCAGATGTTAAGTCCCATAGTGCTCAGAGCCATTTGAGCCATTTTTGAGAAAAAGGAAGCGATAGAAGTGCCTCTTCAAAGGTAGGTCCGAAAGTTGTACAGTAAATAGTGTTTGGATACTCCCCACAGTTACGAACTAGAGAGATAGTTTTCAGAGATCTTGGAAGGAGAGAGGGTGTAACAGTAGATGAAGTAACATAGAACTGGACTACACTGAAACTTCAGGACGGAAAGGCAATTTGAAATCAGTACTCGGAACTCAAATACGTCAAATCTGACGATAGAACGAACAACGGTATATCAGTAAAATTGATTTTTTCAATGTTTTGAAAAAGAATGTGAATTTCTAAGGATTATGGAAATAATTTGTGAAGTATGTGACTCTTTATTTTTTAGAGCAATCAAGTCTGGGAGTACAGACTTTAGTTCTAAACAGATTTTGTTTGATGTTTATCGTTCGAAAGATGTTAATGTTCTACGTCATTTACGTGATTATTGAAATCTGCTGTAGGAATTTAAGAATTACAAGGGGTAAGTGGTGTAGCGATAAGCGTTGACGCTTAGGAAGCTGTAAGATTCTTTTTGGTGGCCAGGGGCCACACTGAATGCCTTTCCACGCTCAGGAGCGCGGCGTCTGTCGTTCTATGCTCGCGTGCTGCTGTATTCGTTTTCAATATCGTCTAAAGTACCCACCAATAAATATGAAATTTTATAGAGTATTTCAAAATAACAACAGTCAACTGCTTAACGAGTGCCAGTATCGTATTTGAAATAATTTTGGAAATATTTAAAATTGCCTAAAAAATACATTTATAACTTCCGATAACAGTCAACAATCAGACAGTTTAATACGTTTTTGGAAATGCATCTTATGATGAGTTAAAGTTAATAAACACATGAAAAGCACTATACTACGAATGTTCTACGTGATTAATTTCTTCGTGTTAACCGGTTTTCGGCTTACAAGCCCATCATCAGACTTTAACTGTATATCGTCGTCAGAGAAGATGTAGAGTTTGTAAACAACGCTGGTAAAGACGTTTCTCATCTAGACAGGGGCCCAACAAACAGTAAAGTCATCTTTGACGCTGTGGTGGTAACGCAATTTCAAAGATAAAAAGCTGAACAATGAGTCCTGATGACGGCCTTGTGATCTGAACACTGGTTATCCTGAATAAAATAATACTGTAGAACATACACAGTATAGCGCTAATCATTTATTATTTACAAGAAGGGACGGAAGAGTCAGTTTACATGATAAACTTAGTAGGCCTACTTAGTCACCAATATACTTAATGGAACAATATTTTGTTTAACAATATAAGTATATAATATCTTCAAGTAAGTCCACTTATGTATTTCACTTGAGAACATCAGTAAATGTGATACTCTATTAAGTCTCATTTTTGGAAAAAATCGTAACAGATGTAATTTGTAAATACACAAAATTGTAAAAGAAGTTTTAGAGAAAATATGTTATTAATCTTTACTTTACAGGTTTTATAGTAACAAACTGTCGTCTTAGACGATATTGTTTTGCACGAGGAATGTGTAAGGAAATTTCCAAGAAGTAATTATTTTTCAATATATTTGATATTATTATTTTGGACTGTTTTGCTGGCTGAGTGAGTCAGGAATGAGTCTAGCACATATGTGACGTATGACCTGGCAACTTGTTACAATTTGTGATGAGGTAGCGTGTGAATCATGTTGTGTAGCCGAGCAGTGAGTCATATATGATGTGCCTAATGTAAAGTAGCCAATGTAACGGATTTAGAAGCAAAATCTTCATTTCCGTCCTTCAGACGTCTAAGGATGACATTTGCAGTTTATTTACTTTTCGGGACGTATAGAGTCTAGGATTTGATTGAAGTAAACTCATAATTGGGATTGGTCAAAGAGGCACGTTACTAGCTTGTCCGCGAAGTACTATGAAGCTGATTCGCTACAGTATGTTCCACCCAATCAGAACAGAGAACGTTCACGCGTTCTGAAGGACAGAGATATTTTCGCGCGCTCGTCTCGAGAAGTCGTAAGTCAGCTATCATAGTGCGTGGAACTATCGTATATGTCCTAATAGAATATGTTGTAATTTACTTCAGAAACAGAGTGATTCAGAAAATGATTGAGATCTGGCATAAGCAACGTTTCCAAAAGTTTCGAGAACTTTATAAAATTTTGTGACTCTTTCTAAAGGATTGAAAATTTTGCGTGGTGTACTATGTAGTCACAATTCAGAATTCAGTTTCCATGAATCCTGGTGAACTGCGTACTACTGAGCAAGTATATAACAACTCACCATCATCGTTGAACTTCCAAAACGTTTATTTACTGTTACAAACTGCGGTACTTTAGACAGCAGGTAGAGAGTTCAGCACTAATATTGGCTGCTGTTAAGAGAATGTATCACATGCGTGAACGTGATGATGCACTCTATGAGCAAATCTTTTTCCTTATCTCAAGAACTGTGTGGTATGGCGGACTTGGTAGTAGCAATTATATCGTTCAAATAGGAGTAGCGCTCAAACCTTTGGATCATAGGGCAGGGTGTTTTCTAAACGGCTTTTCTGGTTTTTACGCGTCGCTCGCTTGATGGCAGGTTGTGGTTTTGAGGAAACTCACTGATGTAAGTGAGTAAAATATGATAGTCCGACAAACGGGTGCCATTAGAAATTTTCTATATTTTAGGACTTGTTCACTTTAATTATTACTTATTCCTGTGCACTGTTTTTCTAAAGTTCCCTTATCAGTCACCAATCTTTCAAGCCCATTCCTGTTCCCCTCATGGAATGAAAGACCGGTTTCCAATATTTCTGAGTCAAATACGTTTTGCAAAACTTCTTGTTCATTTCGTACATTCTCTCTACTATCATCTGTAATACCAAAATTACTTCCCAAGCTCCTCGATCAGACCCAGAACCGAACGAATTTTCCTTTAAGTAAAGCTCTATCTCATTTTTATTGTAATCTTTATTGTATTTAATAATAAGTTTGATAAGCGGATAAGGGAGAGACTGTCCAAAAAATAGCACATTGTCTTTTCTCGCCAAAACAATTGGTTTACATGTACAAAATCTTTATGAATATCCTCTTTCTTTGCGTTCATAATTATATTGAGCAAGGAATTTTTCACCTATTCACCAACTACTCTTAATAATTCTACCAGTATGTCATAGATGCCCTTTACTTTTCTGTTATTCAGACTCTTCAAAGCTTTCAGAATGACCTTTCGTGACAGTGTATCGCACTTCTTAATTATTTACCTCGCATATTTCCCTACTTGTTTCCCTTTTATTCGTGACTTTTACATCATAACACGTATCTTCTGTGCAGGCTTCCCAGCATTCACAAAACTCCCCGTTATCTATTATTAGGTATCCATAACTGCCTTTCGTCATAATTTAGTTTAGACTCTGTCTTGGTTATTATATATTCATCATGCATTAATTTATTGTAGGCTTTGTACGCTTTGGTGCGTAAAACTGAATAAGTAGCGTGTTTTTTTAACTAAGAGAAGGATAATTTGGAGACAACGAATTAATACTAACGTCTCTTCTGCTTTCCCATTAGCATATGGGTTCATTATTTTAGGCATGTTATCCACAAATGGAACTATTTTTGTTAGTCGAGGGAACTATTTTAGTAACGGTTTTTAGTTGACCTTTAATCAACTCTTCGATGTACCGGTACGTTCCTATGACACCTAAACTAGCAACTGGTATACTGTATAGGTGCACAACTCTACCCACGCGATGCTCTCATCCTTCTCCATTTCAGCAGTGATGCAAATAGACTATCGTAAGCTATGTGATTGTAGCCTTTAGCAGCAGTTTAAGGAATGTGAGCTATCTCATTAACTACATCTTAGAGAGTTGTTTCGATAATTCGAGTTCTTTGATTAAGTGGAACGCATAATTATGAGCCGTGTTGTCTGGAGAAATGTGAAACAAGCTGAGTCCTTTAACCTAACAAAGCTACTCGCTGTATAATAAAAGGGAACAGTTGAGCATAAGAACATAAATTTATCCTTCCTATCAATATTCGTGATCATAATAATAGTAACAATAAAATGTTAGTAATCATACAGAATAATGGATTACAAAATTCGACAATTGGAAGAGAAGTAGTAGCATATACGAAAAATATCAGTAGAGGACGTGTCTCGAATTACCAGGCTAAGGTATTGCACTACAATAATACAGCAGAATTTTTACGTACTTAATGCTTAAGCATAAATTATCAGCTAGAGACACAAGGAGTAAAAATTTCAGAGAAAAGAATGTAACATAGACAAAAGATGGATTAAAAAGAGAAATAACTTGGAAATTTGCAAAAATTTAAAGATAATAGTGGAGGTAAAGGCAAATTTAGAGGATGAGAGAGGACACATTAAACAAATAAATTCTGCAATTGTTTTTAAAAGAAATCAACAGTAGCATGTCCCACGATGGCTAAGGAACTGGAAAGAAACAATTATCATGTACCGGAAATAATAAACAGAAAGTTTTTAATAATAAGATATTAAAGTCAGGAAGAGCTTTAAGAGGAAGCAATAAATAAGAAAAAATGAATGATGAAGAAATAATACGTGAACATGAGGAGCAAATGAAAGAAAAACATAAACAAAGAAAGAACAGGAACGTGATCTCAGTGGCGTCTGACACTGATATGCAGTGATTATTACGGAAACAAATTAAATTAAAATAAACAACAAAGCCAGCAATCTGAGTCGAAACATCCTAATAACAACATTATAGCGTTAGCCCAGTTTGTACAGCTGTTGTTGATCCCAAGCTGTATCAACGATTCTAGAAGCAAAAATATTTGTCGCGTGATGAGACCCAGTGGAATACAAATGAATGACTGTATATTTCATGAAGTGCCGAAGTAAGCGTCCCGGTTTTCCACACTCTGCCTGCCTCTTAGAACTGTCCACTAGCTACGTAACGGAAACACAACGCGTGCGTCGATAGCGCTCAAAGTTAGGAAATAAATTACGCATCAGTACAGCGGACGTTGTCGTAAGATAACATTCATTAATCAGTGTTTGCAGCTCTTTCCCAAACAGGAGAGAAACACCCAGCGACCGACCGACTAAATGTCGGCGATTTTCCTTTGTATCGCAGAAGCGGAGTATTCCAGCTGATTCAAAGTGGATGACGGCAAGGTTTAATAAAACATACCCTCGGAGCGTTGGCGCTATCGACCTGGACCTTCTTCGAATATGCTCAAGAATTCCGATTTATTTATATATTTTGTAATAAATATTGTAATTTCGGCTACAGCGTTCCTATACCTCGTTCACAGGCTCTGAAGAAAATTCTTGGTGTATTTAACGTGACCAGAATATTCATAGTTGCCACCAGGTATCTCCTGCTTCTCCGACCCATGTCTGGTTTTTCTCTAGCCAAAGCCGCCAGCGAGGGAATCTCTCGACAGCGAGTGCTCTGGACTTCAAAGGACCGTACCACGCAAGACGTTCGCAGGCTGAAAATTAAATCCGGATGAATCAGACATTGGTAGTTCGATATAGCTCGGCAGTAGGATGTCACGCAAACTGTTCCGAAGCGGGAGAAAACCAACCTTGCTCTCGATCGGATCCCATCGAGTAGTATCGATTCAGTTCCTCAACTCTGTTCCTCGGTGGAAAGAAAAGGGATTTCTTTTTCTGTTTATGAAACTTTGGAGTCTGTGCGAACTTCACAGGCAGTTTTCCTCGTGCATGGAGGAGTGTGCTTGTTTACAGTGATTGGTGGCAATGGTTACGAGCGTGTCCGCGATCTTCTTCAATTCTGTAGCTGAGGAACACCCACAGGTAACAGCTAGAGATCCTTTGGAACTCTAAAGACAAATGTAGGTTTTAGGTGTAGCCTAATATATACAAAAACAGATCGTTGTTTAATGTTGTTATCAAATATCTCGAAAAGCACTTGATCGATTTACTTCAAATTTTACACCATACTTTAGTAAACATTTGGACAGACATAGGCTATATACATCATCAAATATATAACTGAATATATAATGGAGAAATATTGTTCATAAAAATCTCGAAAAGAGCTTGAGCGAATTACTTCAAATACAGGATGCATCAAAAAAATGTATACACACTTTGAAGCGTCATAGAAAATTTATTTCCCATTCTACAATGTTAAATTTCTGGAAATGGAAAGCTTAAAGTCCAATTGGAAAAATAAATGTACTTTGCAAATGTGATTAATGTTCAAACTGGTGGCCTTCAGCATCAATACATTTCTGAGTACGAGTCACCACTGATTCCGTACATCGTACCAAAGTGTCCAATGAGATTTCTGCGCACACCACCTGAATCTCGTTCCAAAGTGTGTCCAGGTTACGTGGTTTACGTTTGTACATCTCATCTTTTACTGTGCCCCATAAGAAGAAATCCAGCGGCGTGAGGTCTGGAGAGTGTGCAGGAAACTCGATTGGTCCCCTGTGTCCTATCCACTGGTCTGGCACATTGTGATCCAGGTATGCTCGTACATCCCTATGATAGTACGGCGGGGCGCCATCTTGTTGGAAATAAAACTCATCATCACCGTATAATGCACGAATGTCAAGGAATATGGAGTCAGCAAGCATTTTTAGGTACGTTTCTCCAGTAACAGTACCTTCAAAGTGGAAAGGCCCAATGAGTCCCCTTGCTGACAAACCAAACCACACATTTACACCAGGCAAATTCACAGCCTTTTCAACTGTAATGTGAGGATTATCTTCAGCCCAGTACACACAATTGTGCCTATTGACAGTTTCATTGAGTTTGAATTGGGCTTCATCAGACCAAATAATGCTACCCATAAATCCCAGTTCACATCTCATCATCTTCTGAACCCATTCACAAAATTCTAATCTTCGATCTGGATCGCCGTCACTTAGCTGTTGCACCAGCCTTGGAATGTACACACGAAACTTGCCTTTCTTCAGAATGCGTAGCACTTTACTAGCACTTACATTTCTCTCACGTGCCGCTTGCCTTGAAGATTTTTGAGGCGAATGCTGAAACAGTTCCAAGACGACAGTTCTGGAATCATCACTTGTAGCTGTACGAGGTCGCCCTGATCGACCTTTATGCACATCACACACTGTTCCATGAATTTCGAATTTGTCTCATAGACGTGTAATTGTTAACCTTGAAGGTGGTTCTGTACCACACTCACTTCTCCACTGTCTTCGAACCGCAGCTACATTCTCAAACTTCAAGTACCACTTAATTATCTGCTTCCGCGCTTCAAAGCTCAAACGCACGTCCGCCATGTTGAAGTTACTTCCTTGCCACTGCTGCCACCTGTTGAAGAAACATAAAATTACTTTCTCACAGATATTTAACCTTGTAGAACGGGAAATAAATTGTCTATGACAGTTCAAAGTGTGTATGCATTTTTTGACGCACCCTGTATTTATACAAAGGGGAAACGTATTTTCCAAAAAATGTCGAAAAGTTCTGCACCAATTTACCTAAAATTTTTACACGATATTTTAACAAATGTTCAGACGGACATAGACTACATATTTTTAATATATTTTGTATCTGTATATAACACATAAGCAAAAATCTCGAAAAGTTCTTGACTGATTTTCTTCAGACTTTCGTATTATACATAAATATGTATACAATACGGATTGAGGAAACGTTGTTAGCCAAAGTCTCGAAAAGGTCTTGACTGATGTTCTTCAAACTTTTACCTGATTCGCTAATAGGCATTCACACACGGACATAGGTTATACATTTTGTTTTTAAATGATAATGTACAGATGTTTCAGACTTTCAAATTATAGTATACATTTTTAATAAACATAATAGATAAATATGTTTATAATACGCAATGAGGAAATATTTTTAGCAAAAATCTCGAAAAGTTCTTGATTGGTTTTCTTCAAACCGTTAGATGATTCACTAATGGACAATCACCCACGGACATGGGTTGTAGATTTTATTTATAAGTGATAATGTCCAGATACTTCAGACTTTCACATTATAATATACATTTTAATATACATAATACGAGGGCTATTCCGAAAGTAAGGTCCGATCGGTCACGAAATGGAAACGACTATGAAAATCCGATAAAGCTTTGCACAGATGTGTTGGGTAGTGTCTCTAGTATAACCCCAGTTAGCATCACGTCGCTCTTCTCATTTCTGAGCTCGCAGTGAGTGCGTAAAGATGTCTAGAAAATAGTGTCTGCCGCCAAGTACGGGGGCCTGGTGAGAAATTTCCCCTGAAGATATGCAGCTAACATTACATAACTGTCGTGCTGTTTCGTCTTCAAGACAATTCTCAGCCGCATTCTGCAGGGGCAATGAAGATGCTCCTGCATCGTTTTCAAATGGAAATGTGAGATTACCCACAATACAGCCCGTAATTGTCTCCCTCTGAGTTTCAGCTCAGGTCACATGAACCGCTGGTTATGAAGACAACATTTCGGCACAAGACAACGAGCCGTAGGCCAGCGTAGAGAATTGGCGGAGAGCACTGGCGGCTGCCTTCTATAGCGAGGGTATGGGAAAGTTGGTACAACGCTACGATACACGTCTACGTCGGGTCGGCGACTATGGAGATAAGTAGCTGCAAGGTGTATCTAACTGTTGCAAATAAAACATTTTTGATTTTTACCGTGGTTTCCATTTCGCGACCTATCGGACCTTACTTTCGGAATAGCCCTCGTACATAAACAAGTGTATAATATGCAATGAGGAATGGTTTTTTAAAAAATCTGAAAAAGTTCTTGAGTGATTTTCTTCGAACTTTAACATGATTATTTTTGAATAATAATGTACAGGTTCTCTACTAAAACCGACTGTGAGAGAGAAAATGCTGTGCTGTGGAAACGTGGTCTTTCGCTCTATTTCTTGCAGTCCAGTCAGCTTTAACTACAATAACGAAAGCACCACACATAAACAATTAGACATGTTTTGTTTTTTTTTCTTCTCCATTGGTTTCACTGAAAACAACGAAGTCGTATTTCAGGTTTATCAGCTTATGATTAGAATACTATTATGAGATCTAATCTTGGTGGAAGGAAGACGAGATGGACAAAGGGAAGCGGGAGAAGGAGGTGCACAGAAAGAGAGGTGGGAGGGAGTTCAGGATATATATCCAGTTCCCACGCACATTTAGCTATTGTATTGCTTAGCGCCCAACTACTTCACACGTATGGATTATATGGTAGATTTTTTTGTTTTTCTTTAATTAAACTTGTATGTTGTTACATCCATTGCTCTTATATAAATCTATACACTATAAAAGAATCAGTTACTATTAACATGACAGCCAGTCTGTGGTTAATTAAAGCGTTCCAACTTATTTCATTTAATTTCATATGGCGCGTTAAAAAAAGAAAGAGAGCACTGGGACAAGTAGTTCTGTAGCTGTTAGCGCCAGTCTCTAACACCCGGTACTGAATCTTCCCACCTCTAACGGATATTGTTGTTCATGGAATCGTATTTAAGCGTGGTATGCATTTTGTCATCAGTAATGATTTGGTTGCGTAGTAACTACAAAAAAATTATTCTACAAAGATGTATTAGGCCTACTGAAAAATTGATGTACTAAAGAGCCGTTTCTTTTTCTATGCAATTCTGACAACGGCGATTTATCATGGTGGCTGTTAAATAGGTTTCTTTGATGTAGTTCACAAATTTTAACGCCTAAACTTTTCACGCTAATTAAGGCTGTAGAAGAATGGTCTTTTCTGAATGTACTTCTGACCAAAAATCGATTCTCCTTTCCTAATGACATATTTCCATAAAAAC
The DNA here is from genome assembly GCF_023898315.1 of Schistocerca nitens. Lineage (NCBI taxonomy): Eukaryota > Metazoa > Arthropoda > Insecta > Orthoptera > Acrididae > Schistocerca > Schistocerca nitens. The sequence goes on from NC_064618.1 coordinate 148,145,053, forward strand.
TATCATCCCCTTTTTCACCCCCTTAGAGGTTGAATTATCAACGACAGTATTTTTTTATTTCTAACAGAAGAGAAAAGTACAAATTTCGTAGATTTAACTTCATAAATACTTTCATAATGAGGTATTTCCATAAACTTCCTTAGAGGTTGAGTTTCCAAAAGCACAGAAACCCATTTTTTTTAAATTTTCAATCGAGAAGTCAAACACTAATTTTCATAGATGTAGCTTTAAAAATGCTTTTGTAGTTCTTTAGTTATGATTACTCTGATAGATAAAAAAATCGCAACACCAAGAAGGAGTTGTGCGACCTAAACGAAAGTCGGTAGGCGTGTTTCTACATCTGAAAGATGATCTCTATTCAGATTTCGCGCCAGTCGCATAAAAGTGGCGCTAGTTTCGGTCGTGTAATAGGGCTACGAGAAGCCAGACGTTCCTTCTGCAGTATTGCAGAAAGACTTGGCAGGAATGCAGCTACTGTATATGATTACTGGCAGCGGTGGTCACTAGAATGTACGGTAGCAAGAAGACTGGGCTCCGGATGGTCATTTGGCACCACCAAGATGGAAGACTATGGTGTTCGGCGTATGGGTCTGGCGTTTCGTACTGCATCTGCAGCAGCAGTTTGAGCAGCAGTTGGCACCACAGTAATACAAGGAATTGTTACAAACCGGTTACTTCAAGGACAGTTCCGAGCCAGGCGCCCAGTAACGTACATTCCACTGACCTCAAACCACCACCATTTGCGACTTCAGTGGTGTCCAGCAAGGGCTCATCAGATGGCGGGGTGGAGGTTTGTTGCGTTTTCTGAAGGAAGTTGGTTCTGCCTCGGTGCCATTGATGGCCGTGTGTTGGTTAGAAGGAGACCAGTTGAGGACCGCAGCTAACCTGTCTAGACACACTGCACCTACACCTGCAGTTATGGTCTGGGGTCGACTACGTAAAATAGCAAGGGCACTCACGTGGTTATCCCAGAACTCCAGGGGTGTCTTCCATCAGGATAACGCTCGCCCACATACTGCTGTTGTAACTCAGAGAGCTCTACAGAATGTCGGCATGTTGCCTTGGCCTGTTAGATCACCAGATCTCCAGTCGAGGACATAGGGACATCATCGAACGACAACTCTAGCGTCGTCCACAAACAGCAATAACCGTCCCTGTATTGACTGCCAGGCGCAACAGGCATGGAACTCCATCCCACAAACTGACATTTAGCACCTTTACAACACCACGTATGCATGTGTACATGCTTGCATTCAACATCTGGCGGTTCACTGGTTATTAATGTACCAGCACTTCACATTTGCAATGGCATATCTAGTGCTTACATTAACCTGTGATCTTGCAATGTTAATCTCTTAAATAAGTTACCTAGACAGATGTATTCCCGAAATTTCATTACTCTATATTAATTTTTTTTTTTGGTGTTCCGATTTCTTTCTGGCAGTGCATTCTCAAAAAAGTTTTACCCATTTTCTCACCTCCTCAGTTGTTAAATTTCCAGAACTGCTGAAATACGTGTGTTTTTATTTCTGACCGAGGAACCAAATACCAATTTCCGTTGTTCTGCTTCAAAATTGCCTTAATAGTGACATTTTTCAAGGAACCTTTCATTCATTGTTTCACCACCTCAGGGGTTGAATTTAGAAAAATACCTTCTTAAACTATACCTACAACATAAAATCAACACCCCCGCTAGATTTCAAGTTTCTATCCTTAGCGGTTTGTGCCCCATGATTATGAGTCAGTTAATCAATCAGGACATTTCCTTATACACTGAAACGCCAAAGAAACTGACATAGGCATGCGTATTCAAATACAGAGATATGTAAACAGGCAGAATACGACGCTGAGGTCGGAAAGCCTATGTAAGACAAGAAGTATCTGGTGCAGTTGTTAGATCGATTACTGCTGCTACAATGATAGGTTATCAATATTTAAATACCTTTGAACGTGGTGTTATAGTCGGCGCACGAGTGATGGGACAAAGCATCTCCGAGGTAGCGATGAAGTGGGGATTTTCACGTACGACCATTCCTCGAGTGTACCGTGAGTATCAGGAATACGGTAAAACATCAAATCCCCGACATCGTTAAGGCCGGAAAAAGATCCTGCATGAACGGGACCAACGACGACTGAAGAGAATCGTCCAACGTGACAGAAATGCAACCCTTCTACAAATTGCTGCAGAGTTCAATGCTGGGTCATCAACGAGTGTCAGCGTGCGAACCATTCAACGAAACATCATCGATATCGGCTTTCGGCGCCGAAGGCCAACTCGTGTGTCCTCGATGACTGCACGACAAAAAACCTTACACCTTGCCTGCACCCGTCAACACCGACATTGGACTGCTGATGACTGGAAACATGTTGCATGTTGGGCGAGTCTCGTTTCAAATTGTATCGAGCGGATGGACGTGTACGGGTATGGAGACAACCTCATGAATCAACGGTCCCCGCATGTTAGCAGCGGACTGTTCAAGCTGGTGGAGGTTCTGTAATGATGTGGGGCGTGTGCAGTTGGAGTGATATGGGACCCCTGATACGTCTAGATACGACTCTGACAGGTGACACGTACGTGAGCATCCTGTCTGATCACCTCCATCCATTCACATCCGTTGTACTTTCGTACGGACTTGGGCAATTCCAGCAGGACAGTGCGACATCCCACACGTCCAGAACTGCTACACAGGTGGTAAGCTAACATACATGCACAAGCGACAACATCGGCAAGCCCCTGCACAACAGCTGCGTTTTGGCTATACCAGCTGCTGTGAAAGCCGACCAACAGCCTACAGCAGGGAAACCGACAAGTTCGAACACTGACGCACAAACAAACCGCCAACATTACCCTACGCTGTGAATCTGGACCTATCGGACACAAAACAATGATGAACATAACTGTTACAAGTATGCTGACGCTGACCGAGCAATCAACACCGGCACCCAGCGGCAGCCGCCGAGTAACACCACCGCACAACGATAAAGGTATCGACCTGCACGATACCCACTACTAACAAAGCCTACCCTTGCATGACCTGTCGCAGACAGGAGACCCAACTATCGCAGAGGTCCCCCCCCCCCCCCCCCCCCCCTTGGCTCTTGCCTTGGCACTCTTTTTCCTCTGTCCTTCAAACCGCTACTCTTCGTTCAGCTTTCGACCCAATCTATCTCCAGATGAGCGCGTATTAATAGTTAACCTTAACCAGACGTACGCAAACATCGCAGTTCCCACATCCTGCGAGACCTGACTTTAGTGAAAACTAACCCTTACGCAGAGATGTAGTAGACCTTTTGTGTTGGCCATCGTGCCGGTGTGGGCGTGGAGGGGCGCCACCTCTTTAATAAAAAATGGATATAAGTACGCCCATTCAATATTGTACCTCCCGGCATCATAACACCCGCGAACCGTGCGGAGTGGCCCCGTGGTTTGAGGCGCGATGTAACGGATTGCGCGACCCCTCCCGCCGGAGGTTCGAGTCCTCCTTTGGGCATGGGTGTGTCTGTTGTTCGTGGCATAAGTAAGTTTAAGTAGTTTGTAAGTCTAGGGACCGATGACCTCAGTAGTTTGGTCCCTTAGGAATTCACACACATGTGAACACCCGCGCCACCAAAACGATTATGTTGAGCATGACCTTGTTCTTCTGTGCGGATGCACACATGTTTCCCTGAACTCTTATGGGACTTGGTAACATTGTCTTCCACGAGTAAAGGAGTTTTGCTATTTAGGGAGTAAAATAACTGATGATGGTCGAAGTAGAGAGGATATAAAATGTAGACTGGCAATGGCAAGGAAATCGTTTCTGAAGAAGAGAAATTTGTTAACATCGAGTATAGATTTAAGTGTCAGGAAGTCGTTTCTGAAAGTATTTGTATGGAGTGTAGCCATGTATGGAAGTGAAACATGGACGATAACCAATTTGGACAAGAAGAGAATAGAAGCTTTCGAAATGTGGTGCTACAGAAGAATGCTGAAGATAAGGTGGGTAGATCACGTAACTAATGAGGAGGTATTGAATAGGATTGGGGAGAAGAGAAGTTTGTGGCACAACTTGACTAGAAGAAGGGATCAGATGGTAGGACATGTTTTGAGGCATCAAGGGATCACAAATTTAGCATTGGAGGGCAGCGTGGAGGGAGACCAAGAGATCAATACACTAAGCAGATTCAGAAGGATGTAGGTTGCAGTAGGTACTGGGAGATGAAGAAGCTTGCACAGGATAGAGTAGCATGGAGAGCTGCATCAAACCAGTCTCAGGACTGAAGACCACAACAACAACAACGACGAGCACCCTCATATGGCAACCTGTCGGAACCCGTGATGAACCCAGGAACACTGTCGAACATTATCATTTTGGTGGTCCAGCTGTTATGGAGTTGCAAGTCATAATGTTGCTAATGTTGCATGGCCGCAGTGACTTCTTAACATTTGAACATGGTACTCTCACCGGTTTTGTGATACTGTATTCCTTTCCTATGTGAGTGTTTTCAGAGGTCTTTCGGTCCTGACTTCATTTTTATCGATGAACAGCCTAAGTCGAGGAGCTCTTGTATCAAGAGGATATTCTAATATGGATATGGTGCCTGTTCTTTCGGCCTGTTCAACAGACACCATATCCATATAAGTATATAGTTCTGGCAATATCGGCCATGACCTTGTTCTTCTGTACGGATGCACACATGTTTCCCTGAACTCTTATGGGACTTGGTAAGATTGTCTTCCACGAGTAATGAGTGTGTTGGGGTGGGACACTACGAATGTAGTGTGTGGACATACAAGGTGAGAATGTGGGTCTCGCGGGAGGCGTGCGCGAGATAGTCCCTGCAGTCGCGCTATCCTGTGTGCCGTCGGTGGCTCAGATGGATAGAGGTCTGCCATGTAAGCACGAGATCTCAGTTTCGGGTCCCTGTCGGGGCACACATTTCCACCTGTCCGCATTGATATATATCAACGCCCGTTAGCAGCTGAAGGTATTAATATAATTCTAATTTCGTAAGAGGATATTCGTCGAAAGGATTGGCCTGTCCGTTCCCCAAACTCAAACCCCATCGACAACGTGTGGGTTGTGTTCGTAAGACATATTGCGCCATGTGCACGTGCACCAACAACCATCAGCAGTTGTCAACCACGCTGGTGGAGAAATGGAGCGCTCTACCAGAAGAACTCCTCATCAGCTTTGTTGCCAGGATGGGACCACGTTGCAGTGCATGCTCCACCTTTTGCAACATCCAGTATACCATCATAAACAGTGGTGACTTCTCTGTAATTTTTGTCTTTGATTAGAAGCGAAATTTCTGTTCGTCTCATTTCGTATTTCTTGAGCTTACTTTCTGCACTATACTGTAGCAGTTCATTCTATCTATGGTCCAAGTTTCATTGAGCTATGTTACTTGGCAGTGACACACCAAAAATGTTCAAATGTGTGTGAAATCTTATGAGATGCAACTGCTAAGGTCACCGGTCCCTAAGCTTACACACTATTTAACCTAAATTAACCTAAGGACAAACACACACACCCATGCCCGAGGGAGGACTCGAACCTCCTCCGGGACCAGCCGCGCAGTCCATGACTGTAGCGCCATAGACCGCTCGGCTAATCCAGCGCGGCAGTGACACAGGAGGTAAAAGTTACTTTCGCCCTGGAATTTTGTACAACAGTGTACTTATCATTGAAAGCTGGCCAGAGTTTGTGAGAAATAAGTTTATTACTTAGAATTGTAAACAATATGTTCACATTTTCAGAACATCCAAGAGATGCAAATGAATAAATGCATGGCAATTCATGTGCAGCTGAAACAAACGAAAAAGTGGAGGTTGGAGCGGAAAATATGTGAAGAGAGTGGCCGTGTATTGGAAGCAGTGTTATCCGTTGCCTGGTCTGGTTGGACCTCAACTTGTTGCCAAATTCAGGATCGAAGGGGCACCCATCGCTCTTGATTCATTCTTCCGAGAGACAGGCTGCCCAGAGAATGACGTTGCGTCGTCACATACGAGGTAAGTCACACTGTCACTACCTCAACGATTCGCACTTATTCCATCCGTCACCAGAGGGAACTTGAAGTCATATTCCTGAATTTGGGTCCAGTGGCATAACTCCTGCACCACCTCGCACAATAAGAGGGAAGCGCAGTATGATGAACAAGTAAGTAATAAATTGTCATAGCAAGAAAGAGAGGAATATTAGGGTTTAACGTACCGTCGGAGACGAGATCTTTAGACATGGAATGCAAGCTTGTATCGGGAAACGATGGAAAACGAAGTTGACTGTGTGCTTTTGAAAAAACAACCACGTAATTCGTCTTAGCAGATATAATGAAAAAAAAAGTTCAAATGTTTGTGAAATCTTATGGGACTTAACTGCTAAGGTCATCAGTCCCTAAGCTTACACACTATTTAACCTAAATTACACTAAAGACGAACACACACACCCATGCCCGAGGGAGGACTCGAACCTCCGCCGGGATCAGCCGCACAGATATAAAGAAACCTTGAAAACTTTCACTTGAGTGGTCAGATTTGAATAACGCAGTCTCCAAATGGGAGACCATTTCACCGTCTTCCTCGGTAGTTCTCCTAGAATATGGCTTTGTAACGCCGAAACGATACGAATTTTAAACAAACTGTAAAGATCAACTACCTAAGACGGTGTACAGTTACTGAAATGCTTAAGAATAACTGCCACAGTGTCCACAAGCATAAAATGATTGTTAATCATTACAATAAGAAACTTACACCAGGTACAGTTACGAGCAGCCTCTTTCCGAAATTTAAAGGTCGTCAAAGAATTGTTTGTGAGACAAGTGCAAAGCTAGGACCTGAGCGAGGGGGCAGGGAAGAAGATGCACGAAACTCGCATCTCTTCAATGGACGGGGGAGGGGTAAATGGAGCACAATTTATCATAAAATACAGGATGGTTGTGATTAAATTTCCCGTACCTGAGAGCACACCCATGAAAAACGAGTGGTCGTGGGGTAATGAAAGTTGTGGAAACATTCGTAAGGGCATGTGCAAGAGAAGCAACAAATAAACCGTTGAAAGAAACACATTGTAATTTCCACATGGGAGAGCAACATTTGTTAAATGCGTGCCATGTTAACGCGCTAGGTCACAAACGTTGCTCAATGTGGCGAACATCTGCATCCACGACAGCGTGGAACCGGACTACAGATACCACTTCACAATTATTGTTCGCAGCACTCTTTGAACAGTGGACCATGGAATATTCAGCTGTCGTGATACGGCTCGTCCACTGTTTGAAGATCATAAATTGCGTCCATCTGTGCCAATAGTAACTCCTTCGGCCTCTACCAAGAACAATTTCCAAATCACCAGTTAATTCGAACTCCTGAACCATATTCTTCTACCGCGGTACCGAAAGAGAACCTCTCGGAAGAGCAGCAGGTCTATTGGTGTGTAGTTTTGATTAGACAGCTTTATGTTGGGAGTGAGGGGATTCGGTCTGCCAGCGTGTAATCGGATTGATAGTATACAAGGCCTGCTCAAAAAATTCCGGGACATTCGTAATTTCGCGCCAGTGGTGTGCTGCAGCAAAATGCGGTTGGCATCTCTGCACACACCTATGTTTAACGTGTAACTGGTGGGAGTTTCACTTTTGTGTGTCTATTAGTTTTTGCTCAGTGGTGTACTGAGTAGAACGTTGTGTTGCACGGTTTGCGAATTTCGAGATGGCAGAGTTAGAGGAGCAACGCGTCTGCATTAAATTTCGTGTGTAACTCGAGAAAACATCTGCAGAGACACACCCAACGATGGAGGAAGCCTACAGTGATGGGAGCTTATGCTGCAGTCGGTGTTACGCATGGTTCACACGGTTTAAAAATGGCCGGGCGGAAGCTAAAGATTACCCTCGTTCAGGACGCTCTTCGACGACACTCGTGTCAGATACGTCAACGATACTGTGTGTGCCAATCGAAAACTGACTCTCAGGGAGATTGCAGAAGAATGTAACATTTCAGTTGTATCGTGACATGAAATCTTGACACGGCATCTTGGAATGCATCGCGTTGCCGCCAAGTTCATCCCACGGCTCATGAGTCAAGACCAGAAAGACCTTCGCCTTGCAATCCGTGAAGAGCTTTTGGACAGCGCAAATGAGAACGAGATGTCCCAACTGGTGATGAGACGTGGGTCTACGGTTATGATGTTGAGATCAGTGTTCAATCTTCACAATGGGTCGCGAAACGTTCTCCAAGACCATGTCAGGTCAAATGTCAAAGCCATGCTGATAGTTTCCTTTGACTTTGAAAGATTAGTTCGTCATGGATTCGTGTCACAGTCACAAACTGTTAATCGATGGTGTTATTGGGACATTTCGCGGCGCCTGCGAGACAATGTGTGAAGGAAACGGCCTGACATGTGGCGAGACAATTCATGGCTCTTGCATCACGATAACGCGCCCGTACATTCATTCATGTTGGTGTGTGACTATTGCACAAAAAACGAAACCACTGTATTGCCTAATCCTCCGTACTCTCCAGGCGTGGTCGCTCTGGACATTTTTTTTTTCCAGAGATGAAAATCCCGTTGAAAAGATTTGCAACGATAGATAAGATAAAAGAAAATTTTCAGACGGCGCTTAGCGCGATCCAGCAGCAGGAATACCAAGACTGCTTCCAAAAGTGGAAACGGCGTTAGGAGCGATGTATTAATTGTGCTAGAGAGTATTTTTAAGGAGACCGTCCACAATAAGTAAAAGGTAAGCGTAGAAAAATTTTCGGAATTATGAACAGACCTCGTGCGTACAACTAACCTTAAAGCATAAATAGTGCGGTGCATTTTCGTTGTTCACCACTATACTTGTTTAACGTCACCCCGTGTTTCCGACAAAGGCCAAGTGCAGTGATATCGTGGTAGTAAAGCCCGGATTACATTGTCCAGACTGATGTTGACTGCCTGCAACTGTAATACACACTGAAGCTTGTGTTCCAACCGTACGTCACCGTAACGGTACCGACCTCAACGGTAAGTCATGGCACTAAAAACGCAAATATTGCAACGCACAGTCTGAATATCATTGCTACTCGTTTACAGCTGAACCCATACGGTAAATAGTTTTCTGTCTACACTGGGCCCAGTAGCGAATGTTTAATTATAACCACATAGTACAAGTGTAATTACAAAAAAACTTTGTTTATTACCAGAGTAACTACTGCTGCCACGCTACTACCTATACTACTGGACGGCTAAAACGGTGCACGGTACCAACACGCTCCAAAAACCCTCGCGCAGAAGTGTGATTTTTCGAGATACCTCGAGATCTGTTCATCACAGAGATATATAACCTTTTTGGACAACCCTTGGCCTAGCGACCATCTGCACTCAGTACAGGGTCAAAATTTAAACATTACTCGGGCAATACAACCCAGGTAGATTGAGCACATCGATTGGTTCTTTTGCATTAGGTGTTGTCTAGGGTTGATCTTAGGCGGCTTATAAAAGCACCATTTGTTCATGTGCGGTTCGTGAGAAAACCCCGAAAAACCATGGTTTTGCGTACGAAAAGAACCAATTGTCGGGATGGCCACTTCTGTAAATTCTGTTCATGGCAGATTGTCGAAATTTTTGGCACATGTTCCTAAGATGAAGTTCTCGGCGAACCCTGAAACATTTTTCGATATCATTATCTGTCACAGAGATCCAAGGGACCAAAGTTACCATATTTATGTACATAAAATATGTGGTCTGAGGCGCAAATGTAGCTTTAAGTGACGTAGTGACCAAATGGCAAGGATTCTAGGGTTATCGCAAGGGTTATGAGGTGAACAAACTACGTTTTTAGTCAATATTTTTTCACCAATAAAACACTATGACGTGCTGTCTCTGTATATTGGGAATTTCCCACCTGTACAAATATGCCCAAAGTAGTACTGCAGTGACAAAAATGAGTTGAAAAGAGTCTTAACATTGCTGAAAGAAACTTAAAACGACTGCAAAAATTACTTTAAACTGGAAAGTATAAAACTAGAAAGTCTTTCCAGACTGCAAATTCAGTAAGATATTTCTGATAACGTTTGTACTCTTTTAAGATACACATCATGAGCCTGGCGTTTACGATGAATTGCGATTGATGAGAAATGTATCCAGAAAAAATTGTAAAGCAAACAATTTTGTATTAGCCCTCTATTCTACATACTTATTTGTTGTTTATATGTGTCAAAGTATATAAATGTAGTGAAGTATATAAATAAACTGTCAAAACTTTACTGATCTGCAGAATTCGTTTTATATAAGCAGCACACCCTGTTGTAGAAGAGAAAAGAAGGAAACCAGGGGACAATGCTCCTGTCCGCGCACAGAAGAGGCGAATATGTTCCTTTTTAAAATATTCTGACCAAAAATTGAGGAACGAGCTGCCTCAGAGGCATGCGAACATATCCCCTCTTCTTAGTGCTGGAAGAGAGTTGCAGAGAGACAGTCACTCTGGAAGAGGGAAGCGACAACGCTAGTGGGAGAGAGAGAGGAGACAGTGATGGCGACGGTGGAAGAGAGAGAGAGGCAGTGAAAGAGAAATGGATGAAGACAATAAGAGTGAGAGCCAAACGGAGAGAGGCTATTGATGGTCAGTGAGAGAGTGTGGCAGTAAAAGAGACATAGAGATGGATGGAGATAGAAGTAGTGGGAACAAAAGAGAGCGAAGACTCAGGAAATAAAAATACAGATGAGTGGAGACCATAAATAGGTATTAGGGGTCTGGCCCCTTCCACACCGGCGGTCTTTAACATGATGGTGTAGTGGAGGGCACATTTTGGACTAAAATTTTAAACATGTATGCGTAGAACAAAAAATAAGTTGGACCCCTGAGAATATTTGAGCTGTTAAGGTATAGTGGAGACAGTGGTAGTGGGAGAGAAAGAAAAAGCAGACGCTGTGAGGGAGGAAATAGTGGCAGTGGGACAACAGTGGACAGTGGGAGAGGGACATATATAGTGAGTGTCAGATAGGGGAAGATGCTGAGTATGAAGGCTTAACTACAAAGAGAGACTGGGTAATAGGATATGGAGGGAATGTTCTAAGTTAAAATAGCGCGAATATGTTCGCATGCCAAAACTTTGGCGTTCCGCACTTTTCCGTCAGAATCTTTTAAAGAGGAACATACTCGCTTTTTTTTTATGCTCCGACAGGTGTATTTTTCCGCTGATAATTACCAAAGGAATCGAAAAATTTTAAATGCTGTCATAATCTAGTCATTAAGAGGTATAATCTTCCGTTAAAGGTTTGACGTAATGAGTCAAGTATTAAAGTTAGAACCCGTGTGTATGTGTTGAGGAAGTACAAATCATGGCGCGCATATTATTCGTATTACCTTCATCCAATATTTAGGAAAGAGTGCAGTTTTCGGCCGGCCGGTGTGGCCGTGCGGTTAAAGGCGCTTCAGTTTGGAACCGCGTGACCGCTACGGTCGCAGGTTCGAATCCTGCCTCGGGCATGGATGTGTGTGATGTCCTTAGGTTAGTTAGGTTTAATTAGTTCTAAGTTCTAGGCGACTAATGACCTCAGAAGTTAAGTCGCATAGTGCTCAGAGCCATTTGAACCATTTGCAGTTTTCGACTTCCATCAAACTTTACACATACTTTTCAACCTTTGCAAAGCTTTTTCTCGCTGATATCATTCACAAAATAATGAAAAGAACGAAGTGTGTCCCACACTAGATTCTCGTTGTTCATGCAGTAAAACTTCAGAAACCGTGCACGACGTTCTACTTTATTACTTATTTACCAAGAACTCTATTCAGAACACATTTTGCAGACCGTGTAGACGTACAACACTGATTATAAAATGATATTTTACGACACATAGTTCAGGAGATTTGAGATGTGTAAAAATGTAATGTTTCTTAAAACAGAAGGCATATTCTTCACACTGTACGCATCTAGTGTTTGATAGTGAGAGCGCGACCAACAACTTTAAGCATAATTTAAAACTTGCTATATTTGGGCATTTGATTCTTCAAAGAATTCGTTTCCTGTCTTAAAGATATGGTTCGGATTGCGTTATTCGGAATGATTATAACATTCAAATGGCATTTTTGGTCAATATTCTCAAAAAATATATTTGGTTTTTATGTAATCAAAGCTTAAAAATTGTTAAATTTCAAGATTTTTCCATGTGATCCAGAAGCTCGGTTATTGATAGAAGCTCTGATGACGTCACAGCCTGGGAGTAATACGAAACTTCACGAGAATTATAGAAGTGTTAGCTCAAGTTACTAGTGTTTTCCGTACTTTATATGCAAACAGTTTAGTTGCTTAGTGACGGAAAACGCATTTACAACTTTTAAGCAACAATGGAAAGCAATTTTGTGAAGGATAATACTGAAAACTTTCCGAAAGTTGGTGTATTAGTGATCTTTTTCTTCTTGAAAAACAACCCAGACTTTTACGTTCCGAAAATAAGTGTGGAAACTAAATTGTATGGCGACTGGGACGGAAGTATTGCGACACAGCAATAAGTCACAGAATTGTCTTAAGACTGAAGGAATCTGGAACTGGGTTATTTGCTAGGACCATGCTGAAAAGGTTTCCCCGGGCAACTTGTGAAAGCCGCACAATAAAACACAGTGGAAAGTTTTTCATTCAGAACATAATTCTGATTGCTAATTGCAGTGGTTGACGCCAGGATGACTACTGTTTTCCAGGTACCTCTTTTCTCAGTTTTCAAATTTTCAGACACCTTAATAACACTCTTGGGGAAGTGCACGAGCATCATAGTGTTTGCCTTCAACAACTTTACACATTGCAGTCTCTCTGTTCCTCCAGGCCGTTTATTTAAACCACCGGGAAATTGAGTTTACAAAAGATGCAGTTGACGCAGCAGAACCTTAAAGTATCTGTTGTTGTACTACAGACTTAACTGCTGCTGAAACACTATGATTTAAGAGTGCTTAAGCAATACCAACCTCCATTTTATCGTAATGCCCCAGTTTTCTTCCGTTTCCTCGTAGGTTCCAAGTAATGTTCAGTTGTTTATCAAATTCATAAATCCTTACAACAGGCTCAATGGATATAGTTGGAAGTGGCAAATTATTGTCTTCGACGACTTGTTTGGGAAGAAATATTTGGTCAGAAATTGTTAAATAGCGTTCCAAATCCTCCAGAATAAGAGCTACATCAGGAATGAAATACAGTTTCTTTACACTGTCCTTACGATTCGCCTCAAATTGATCAGATGTAAAATCAAGCTAATAAATGAAATTAGATATTAAAATGTAGTATGATGTAGAATTTAAAGATACATAACTATGATACAAATAAAGAAAACTTAAGAACACAATAGTTTTAAGCGAAGAGAACAGGAGAGAGAAAGAAGGAAACATGCTCCAAATGAAGATCAATCTTGCAAACATTACATTGCGTTACATTACATGTAGTCCAGCAGTATATAGAATCTACTCGCTACAACGTGGTCATATGGAGTATTTACTTACATTAAAACGATTCGCACCGAAAAAACACACTTGCTTACCTCTATATCCTTTGGATCTCGAGCGAGCTGCAACCACATTTTACACCTCTTCTCATTGTTTAGAATACCCAGAAACAATTTTTCAGGAGTTTTTACAGATGTGTCTATAAAATGTGGTACTACACACCATTTGTAACCCACCTACCGAGACGTAAATTACAAAACAATATATCACTGTGAATGAACTTTATGGCAGTGGGAACAGCGTGCTAGCCAGTGACGTCACAGCATCACATGACTCGAATGGAGTATTTTGGCTGGCTTTCAAATTATATGAATTTCATTTCCGTGTTTTTTTAATAGTGAAATTCATTAGCGAAAAAGGCATGTGATGAGCATAAAATTACATAATTAATCGTTTAAGACGATTTCCAGAAAATAGTCAAATACCGTAATGGGGTGGGGGGTTACGCTTACACACAGATAACCTGCAAGGTACTAAAATGAGAGAATATGATTGTTATGAGGTTTCTACACACTACTTTGTTGAAACTACCTGCCAAGTTAAAATTGTGTGTCGGACCAGTATTCTAACCTGGAACTTTAGTAGTTTCCAGGGGACAAGTGCTCGGTCAACTGATCTCTCCAGGCTCGACTCACGATATTGTCTCATAGATTCACTTCCGGTGGTACCTCTGTCCTACTTTCCAAAGCACACAGAAGCTCTCCTGCATACCTCGCGAGACTAGCACTCATGCAAAAAAGAATATTCCATACAAATGGGGTAACTAGAACTTAGGGGTACAGTTCCAAGAATGAAGTGCATTTCCCTCCGAAAGCCAAAGCTTCTGGGTTCGAATTCCAGTCCGGTACACAATTTTAATCCGCCACGGTGTTTCAAATCAGCGTAAAGTCCGGTGCTGAGTGAAATTTTATTCTATTACGTTGTTATCAGGGGACAACGTTGAGATATATGTGAACAGTTTCCATGTTCACACTTCTAGCTGTTTTAAACATTGGTTAGTAAAAAGAGAAAATACATCCAGTATTGAAGGTACAGCATTACTGGAAACCTTCAGAATTCGGAATCTTCTGGCACCCTGGGTTGCAAGAAGAATAACTACGATCGGGGAAATAGTTTTAACATTTCACGGCTAATTGCTCTGGACTTTGTCTTTCTTCAGACTGATACAGAATTGACACATTGGTCAGTGTGGCGCCCCAGGATACAAATTGGGTTTACGAGGGTCATTCTTTTTTTTAAAATGTTTTATTTATGGGAGGCTGTGAAAGCTGGCCTCTCTTGCCCATCGCTGGATACGCCCTTGTTACGAGTTCTACGTTTTTACAGTAGAGAAGGTGTCAATTATTTTCTTCAAGGTTGTTCGTGGCACTTGAGCACAAATTCCTCTTTTGAAGCTGTGTCCTCTTCAGCGGCTGAGGACTTAGGACGTCCTTTGTTCTCTACGTCCATGGTTCTGAAGTGGACGCTTTGGACCCTCTGAAGCCACTTGAAAACCACAGACGTAGAATAATGAAGTTTGGGAAATAACTGGACGGGACACAGAGCGCAGGGAAACTGGTAAGGCAGGACTTAGAGTTGCAAACCACCAGAGTAGGCCAAGGAGGCTGTAGCACCGTCTTCACTTTGCTCTGCCTTTGCAATCTGCACGATAAGGAAACTGAGGTTTTAAGTAGAGTTCTGAACATAGAAGAGATGTGCCCTGAGTTTACCCAACAACAAACTGACGGAAATGAAAAAAATACATCATGAAGTATCAATCTCAGAGATTTTCACGTGCAATGGGTGTTAAATGTTCAAACTTTCACTCCATGCTGAAAAGAAACTGTACCATTGTGTCACCTGATCAATAGCAGCAGACGAACTGTTTATTGAACAGTTAGACCACCGTATCTTTGAAAATTGCATGTCTTATTTTCGTAGTTCGTGTTTTCGGGATCATTAAATTGTTTGGCGACTATAATTTGAAATTTCATTTATCTTTTTATATTTTTTCCTTAAAGCTCATTTCTTTCATTTTCGTGTCATTTTTGAAAATGTTTATTATACTATGAAGTTGGTTTTTTTTGTCAGTAGACAGAAGATAATTTATATGCTTAATATTATCCCAATCAAGAATATTTCAGTAACCAATACTTCCTCTTAGGAATATTTAACTTTTTTTCCTCCGTACAATACGTTTGTGTTATGATTATTGCTTTCTTTATAAAGGTGATCTCAGAACTGCTGTGATATTGCATCACAAACTCGCTGAACCGTCGAGGAGTCCCACCTTCTTTTTCTGGATTACAGCTTTATGGGGGAGTCCCTAAGAAGTCTTAGAGGAGAACTGACATAGGAATCCAAGTCTGTGATTCGCTTCCAGGTTAAGTAATTAGAAGTTTGTGTATTGTGTAATGTTTACGGTAAAATCTGATTGTATCAAGAATATTAATGTTTGTATTTCATCAGTGAGAGCAGAAAATATAAAACCAGTGAATCTTAAAACAGTGTTTAGTTTGAAAGTCATTACTTTTAACCAGTGCTATTTATTACTTAATGAAGAGAACCGTATCATAGTCCAGGCTGAATTCAAGAACATACTATGATCATCCAACGTTAACAAGTTAATGTTCTTTTCGTAAATGTGTCAAGACCATGCCCTCTGAAGGAATGAAACTCCAAATTTTACAGGACAACGAGCCGATCCAACAGCTTCAACGAGAAATCAAAATGAGTATATTTACTGATTGTTGATTACTGCTACAATCAACAATCAGGCTATCTACAATTCCGTTTTCCTACTTAAAATATAATATATTTCTATGTTAGTACATGTTGATAGAAATGTTGAAACTTAACTATCTCTAAATCATCATGGTGCTCTTGCTCTTCGAAACGTGCACGTACACAGCGAGCTGTGTGACACGTTGTACTGTCCTACTAGTACATACTATCGTCCTGAGAGAAAACAAATAGCATGTACGAATGGACATAGTCCGCAAGGGTAGATGCATGCTAGTATAGACCGTTCACGCCTTCCAAAATTACGGGATCACCCAGGGAATGCCTCGAAAACATTCTCCAGACCATAACACTCTCTATTTACGTGTTATCATGATTACACAGAATTTACCTTTCTTCCTTTCTTGGCACATACCGGAGAGTACTCAGCCTCTCTTCAATCACTACCAAATCAGACCTGTTTTCATACCTAGTAGCTCAAATAGTTCAAATGGCTCTGAGCGCTATGGGACTTAACATCTGATGTCATCAGTCCCCAAGAACTTAGAACTACTCAAACCTAACTAACCTAAGGACATCAGACACATCCATGCCCTAGGCAGGATTCGAACCTGCGACCGTAGCAATCGCGTGGTTCCGGACTGAAGCGCCTAGAACCGCTCGGCCACTGCGGCCGGCGCTTACCTAGTAGCCTAACACACAATGATTCCAAGGGTTGGACTGTTATAGGTCTCGAGAATCGATGCCTCCCGTTGCCTTTCGCCAAGTCGTCTGCGGATCCTTTGGCGTCGATCTGACCACCACAAACAGAACCTTGACTCATCGCTGAACACCGCAGAATGTTGTTCAGTGGCTTAGTTGACTGATCGTACATCAAGTCAGAGCCTTCTTCTGTGGTGTCAGCTATAAACGTCACATGACAACTTTATATCTCAAGCAGGCTTTCCGTTATCCGTTCCCGGCGGTTTGTGGTGACATTGTGCCGGTAACCTATGCCTAGATTCCACCTGTTGTCATCTGTCTAGTCGTGCGAGCCCATCTAACATCCCCACTGTCTTCTCGTGGCGTAGTCCTTCTCGACGTACTCGAGACTACTCGTCTCGCCACAACGTTGTCGTAGGCCCGTCAGCAGCTGCTCGACAGTCAGTGCACTATAGCCAGCTGTCTGCACAGTATGTCAGTACGCAGTATGCCCATGCCCCTCAGGCCAGTGATTCGACTTCTCTCAACGTCTGAAGGTGATAAACTGCTCGTGCACGATGGCCTGTGGACATGCTGTGCTGCTATCTCCACATGGAAAATGCCAGTTAGATCCACCCAATAGCCTTCACGTACATAGAATGTTCTTCATCTTGAAACTTCTTTATTTAAATGAGTGTGTCTGTACTTAAATTGCTGAATCACTGAGAAGATGAAACTTTTACGTTATTTGATTTTGAAACAGCTGACCAGTCAGGGTAGCCGAGCGCACCGGCCCCGGATCGAATCCGCCCAGCGGATTAACGACGAAGGCCGGTGTGCTGGCCAGCCCGGATGTGGTTTTTAGGCGGTTTTCCACATCCCGCTAGGTGAATACTGGTCTGGTCCCCACGTTCCGCCTCCGTTACGCGCGTCGCAACATTTGAAACACGTCCACACTATTTCACGATTTACACCAGATGCAGACAGTTGGGGTACACTGCTTCCATCCTGGGGGGTACAGGGTGGTGGCAGGAAGGACATCCAGTGATCCCTCACACTAACACTGCCAAGTCCGTTGTAACCACGCCGACCCTGCGATTGCGGCGGGATTATGTCATAAGCAAAAGGAAGAAAGAAATTCTGAAACAGCTGAGTAAGACTCAACGTACTGAGCCTACTTTCTCTTTAATTTTTCTTATCATGTCAACACTGACCCACAATATTCTACCGCAACGCAGTCTGACTGCTCAAAAAAATTACAACTTCACTTCAAATAATTAATTCAAAAGAATGGCCCTGACTAAAAAGAAATTCTAGTAATAACCTATACATTTCATTAAGCACTTGCCTCACAAAAATATTCATTACGTGAACTACTGCAATACAGCGAGCGTCAATACTGCCAGCTAAATAAAAGATTC
The DNA here is from genome assembly GCF_023898315.1 of Schistocerca nitens. NCBI lineage: Eukaryota > Metazoa > Arthropoda > Insecta > Orthoptera > Acrididae > Schistocerca > Schistocerca nitens. The sequence continues at coordinate 148,163,319 of NC_064618.1, forward strand.
TAACTACTAAAGCCACTAACTACTAATAGGCATGTGGTTAGCAAAAGGAAAGATTTTGTTGCAAACCAAATAACGTAGTTTTTACCTTAATAATGTGACATGCAGTTCAAACACGAATATAAATCATCTTTGACATCTAGTACAAAGGTGTATAATCATGAATAATATTCAGTCTCCAAGTCGAACATGCACAGATCGTTGGCCTACGCTAACACTTCAGACCTCTACCCTCCATCAATGCTAACTTCTCACATCTAACATCCAACACTGCTGTTCTCCTCCAACTGCCCAACACTACTTCGATCACTGCTGGCGACTAACTTCCAACTGCCCAACACTACTGACGATTAACTTCCAACAACGAGTCCAACCAGCCACAGAGTCTCTTACAAAGAAAGCGCAGTCAAAGATCCAATGAAAAGCGCTACACAGCGCTTCCAACACAGAAGCAGCCCACTTACAGTCTATAGTAATGACTTTTGAATGTACCGAAAACGAGCACACGTAAGGATGAAACTTTTTATCAATACGTCCCATAGGCATGGGAACACTGAGCATAAATTTGTTAGCTTTGTTGGACATGTAACACTTCCCATCCGTCAAAGTACATACTTCCATGTCACATTAATGTGACAACCTGTCAAAAGCCTAAAGAACCACCTTTCGCAGCGCTGACCCCTGTGAGACTTGAAGGAAGAGGGTCGATGAGTTTCTGGTAGGTACCGACAGGGATTTGGAGCCGTACCGACTCCAGTGAGGTGGACAGCTGCGCTAGCTTTCTCAGTTGAAGTTCCGTGGCGCAAACAGCCAGTTCAAGATGGTTCTACAGATTCTTGGTTGGGTTTAAAGTCGGGTAGTTTGGTGGCCAAGGGAGTACAGTACACTTACCCTGGCGCTCTTCAAACCACACACGTACACTGCGAACCGTATGGCACGTTTCATTGTCCTGATACACTACTGGCCATTAAAATTGCTACACCACGAAGAAATGCAGATGATAAACGGGTATTCATTGGACAAATATATTATACTAGAACTGACATGTGATTACATTTTCACGCGATTTGGGTGCATAGATCCTGAGAAATCAGTACTCAGAACAACCACCTCTGGCTGTAATAACGGCCTTGATACGCCTGGACATTGAGTCAAACAGAGCTTGGACGGCGTGTACAGGTATAGCTGCCCATGCAGCTCCAACACGATACCACAGTTCATCAAGAGTAGTGACTGGCGTATTGTGACGATCCAGTTGCTCGGCCACCATTGACCAGACGTTTTCAGTTGGTGAGAGATCTGGAGAATGTGCTGGCCAGGGCAGCAGTCGAACATTTTCTGTATCCAGAAAGGCCCGTACAGGACCTGCAACATGCGGTCGTGCATTATCCTGCTGAAATGTAGAGTTTCGCAGGGATCGAATGAAGGGTAGAACCACGGGTCGTAACACATCTGAAATGTAACGTCCACTGTTCAAAGTGTCGTCAGTGCGGTGGCCGAGACGTGTAACCAGTGGCAACCCATACCATTACGCCGGATGATACGCCAGTATGGCGATGACGAATACACGCTTCCAATGTGCGTTCACCGCGATGTCGCCAAAAACGGATGCGACCATCATGATGCTGTAAACAGAACCTGGATTCATCCGAAAAAATGACGTTTTGCCATTCGTGCACCCAGGTTCGTCGTTGAGTACACCATCGCAGGCGCTCCTGTCTGTGATGCAGCGTCAAGGGTAACCGCAGCCATGGTCTCCGAGCTGATAGTCCATGCTGCTGCAAACGCCGTCGAACTGTTGGTGCAGATGGTTGTTGTCTTTCAAACATCCCCATCTCTTGACTCAGGGATCGAGACGTGACTGCACGATCCGTTACAGCCACGAGGATAAGATGCCTGTCATATCGACTGCTAGTGATACGAGGCCGTTGGGATCCAGCACGGTGTTCCGTATTACCCTCCTGAACCCACCGATTCCATATTATGCTAACAGTCATTAGATCTCGACCAACGCTAGCAGCAATGTCGCGATACGATAGTCCGACCTTTATCGAAATCCGAAACGTGATGGTACGCATTTCTCCTCCTTACACGAGGCATCACAACTACGTTTCACCAGGCAACGCCGTTCAACTGCTGTTTGTGTATGAGAAATCGGTTGGAAACGTTCCTCATGTCAGCACGTTGTAGGTGTCGCCACCAGCGCCAACCTTGTGTGAATGCTCTGAAAAGCTAATCATTTGCATATCACAGCATCTTCTTCCTGTCGGTTAAATTTCGCGTCTGTAGCACGTCATCGTCGTGGTGTAGCAATTTTAATGGCCAGTAGTGTAGTTGCCATTCTGCCGACGAAAAGCGGACTGTATGTATGGGTGGGCGTGGTACCCAAGGACAGATGTATATTTATGTTGATCCATTGTGCCCTTCAGAATAACGAAATCACCCAGAGAAGGCTACGAAAACTTTCCACAGGCTATAACGCTCCCTCCTCAGACCTGGAACCTTCCGACGAGAATTGTAGTGTGTTTGCCATCTGTCTCACGCAGCTTAAGAAGTGGTTCGTCTGAAATGGCCACCTGTCACCACTCAGAGAAAATTCGCCCGTACAACTCCCCGCACCCATCGTTCACCCCTCTAATCTTTGGCCCCTGGTGCACCAAAATTGCCTCGATGTCGATTTTGGATAGCACCGTTTAGCCATGCACGGCATACGACGCCGGCACGCGAACAGTTTACAAACTTAACCACACTTGGCCCGGAAGCCATTCATTTAGGCGTCAGATAAATCGCTCCGTTTTCGCATTACGACAATGACTGCACTGTTTTCCGCATCCCCCTGGCACGCTCTATATACTCTGCACTGACAGTGCTGCTACCTGCTGTGTGTGAGTTACTGCTTGTTGGCGTTGAACATAGTCGGTGGTCAAATTAATGTCATTGGACCGTATAGTATTTACTGACCACACTACCTGAATGGAAACCATATCGTTCGAACACTTCGTACCTAGTTTCTTTCAAGTGCCCATTTTAAAAAAGTTTCACATTATCGATTAAGCGAATAGAAACATGATTTTATATTTTCGTTGGTATAGATACTGAGGTGAAGTAAAACCGTGTATAAAAATCCGCATTATAATACCATGTTTCCATGGTATTGTCTGAAGGAGGTAAAAGCAAAGTTTCGAAGAGCTGTACTATGACTAGAAACCACGCACTGAGCAAACCAACTCTGAACTTAGAGCCATGACAGTTGGCTTCCTGTAAGAGTGGACTGCTACATCGAGAATCTAACTGCCTTAGCGAACACTGCGCAGCTATCAGGAGGAATCTGACGAACGGAAACACGTGAAAATAATCGTAACCGGCAATGTCAGATAATGATCCAGCTACTGTGATAGTTATGGATCCGACACTAATATCGATCGTATTATCATCAAATTGGCTCCTAGCAGAGTACTGCAACCGAGGAAGTTTTAAGGAAGCGTCAAGAGAAACTATTGTTTTATTATGCGCACAATAGTTGTACATAAGAAGAAGAAGAAGCCGACCGCCATAACAACGGGAAGCCTAAGCCACTGACCCTAAAAATATGAAATTTGAAGGGCACAGTCTTTGTGTGACGTAGGCTTCATCTAAGAATCGGTTTCAAAATGCTGCACCTAAGAGGGTTAAAGTGTCCTCTAAATTTTTTGCCGAGTCGAGAAAACAATTTGTAAAATGCAATCCCCAAGAGACGGAAAGCGATATTAAAGTAATTTCGGGGGATGTGAACTGGTGCAATCTAAGAATCAACGCCGACGCTAAATTATTTTCCCTAGCGACATGGACGTTCGAAGTGTGTCTCAGATCTACGCTAAAAATGGAGTTTTCAAAATTCAACATCTTTGATGGTGACAGGGCAGTAGGTTGAAAGTTTTATGCCAAATGGACGACTGCCCCAAACTATTGCGCCAAGAAACATGAAATATTGTGACAACATCTGTTACGTAAGATGTTTGCAAAATCCCGTCCATCTCCGGCCGAAACTGGCATTCAAATTTTTGTACGGGGTTGCTACGCATTTCCGATTACGCAATTAAAACTGGTTTAAATGGCTCTGAGCACTATGGGACTTAACATCTGAGGTCACCAGTCCCCTAGAACTTACAACAACGAGGGTAATCCCAAAAGTAAGGTCTCCTATTTTTTATAAGTACATAGACATGTTTATTTCTACAATGGTTTACATCAGTTTACAGCTTGAACATTTAGCTATTTTTCGACATAATTACCATTTTTGTCGATGCATTTTTGTAGACGCTGTGAAAGTTTTTGTATGCCCATGTCATACCGGCTCGCCGCCATGCTGTTCAGAAAGTTATGAACCTCTTCTTTCACATCGTCGTTGTAGCTGAATCGTTGGGACCACAATTAACGCTGACAGATACTGGGAAACTCTGAAAAAACTCAAACGGGTAATTCAGAACCGCAGAAGAGGAATGTTGAGTAAGGGCGTACACATTCTCCATGACAAAGCTCGCCCACACATCGCTCTGCTAACCATTGCTTTCCTGGAACAGTTTCAGTGGAACATAATCACCCACCCACCCTATAGTCCTGACTTGGCGCCCACTGACTATCACCTGTTCCCTAAGTTAAAAGAACATTTGGCCGGAAAGCGATTCAGCTCCGACGACGAGATGAAAGAAGAGGTTCATAACTTTCTGAACAGCATGATGGCGAGCTGGTATGACATGGGAATACAAAAACTGCCACAGCGTCTACAAAAATGCATCGACAGAAATGATGATTATGTCGAAAAATAGCTAAATGTTCAAGCTATAAACTGATGTAAACCACTGTAGAAATAAACAGGTCTATGTACTTATAAAAAATAGGAGATCTTACTTTTGGGATTACCCTCGTACTTAAACGTAACTAACCTAAGGACATCACACACATCCATGCCCGAGGCGGGATTTGAACCTGCGACCGTAGCAGTCACGCGGTTCCGGACTGAAGCGCCTAGAACCGCTCGGCCACCGAGGCCGGCATTTCGCAATTACTTGCCCCCTTTTTCAATAATACACAGTTCACCATAGTAAATGTATTACAAAGATTATAGTGTCCAGAACTTTGCCGATAAAGGGTCTATTGCATCTGTAGGAATGCCCCGTTATCCAAAATCACAGTGTGTTAAATTTGAGTACTGTGGAGTACAACATCATGGTGATACGTGACCTGTTCATATACCGCAAAATATTAGAATGAAGTAGTCATGGATTGAATGGGAATAGTATAGTGGTGCATTATTTTGCTTAAAATACTCAATCAGTCTCACATATACTGCCGTATCTATAAGTACAAGTAGATGACGAAATTCTCTGTGTGCACGGTGAAAAAGTGTAGGACTACTACAGAGGTGACAGTAGCCATGTGTCACCCTTTCACCTTGCTCCCACAAGATTGCTGCATCTCATACGACGATCATTCATTGACTGATATGTCTACTTTGTAGCGCTAAAAAAAAAGGCAGCATCTCCACGCATCAAGACGTGTACTGTCACACTCAAAAGTACTGAAGTATGTTCGGCCTGATTTGTACGTATCCCACATAATGGAACTGTCTTTCAGGTCCTGTAATCTCTTTCATTACTATCGTCTGACTATTCAAAATGGTTAATACAAACGACCACTAGGTAACACGGCCATGTATTAACTTATGTTGTTGGGGCGATCTAATGTTGTAATTTGTAATATTAGATACCAAAATCGCTTGATGTGAAACAGTTTATTTCAAGAGCAGTTTCGACAGTAACTGCCTGTCGTCTTCAGATTTTCAGATGTTAGTTTAGTATTCTGCATGATCGTACAACCATTATACACAAGGAACCACATTACCTGAATAATAAAATTACATACATTCCATAAATGTAACTTTACACCAGTGTCGTCAACATACTAAGAACATGGTCAAGTTATAATACTACAGCTCCACACTGGTTTGTCAAATATATAAAGCTTGCCAAATAGAATAACCATAACACCAATAAGGAATACAGCTGCAAAAAAGGTACTTCGGTAAAGATTATACGTCGACTGAGAAAGTCTCAGTCGATGTGCTTTAGAGCCCATGTGAAGTTGTTTATAATTTGGTCGCCATGTGGCGCCATTGCACTAAGGCAACGATGTGTATATGGTTATTTCGAAGATTGCAGAAACCAACCATTTACAAAAAAGTTTTTCAAACTGTGTTGCATAACAAAACTAGAGATGGCTCTGAGCACTATGGGACTCAACTGCTGTGGTTATAAGTCCCCTAGAACTTAGAACTACTTAAACCTAACTAACCTAAGGACAGCACACAACACCCAGCCATCACGAGGCAGAGAAAATCCCTGACCCCGCCGGGAATCGAACCCGGGAACCCGGGCGTGGGAAGCGAGAACGCTACCGCACGACCACGAGATGCGGGCACAAAACTAGAGACATGAGTGTACTGGACAATAAACACTGAACAGTTCACAACAGAAAACAAGTACAGAGCCAGGCACAGGGTCGACTGGATTACAGATGTCTATGATTACCACATGTAGGTATTACATGTACTTGAGGGTAGGTTCATACTTAGAGCAAGATGGATTATTATGTTACACCAATTGCACGTGGATCTCAACCCCCCCCCCCCCCCCAAATTCTATAAGTCCCTCCAGATCCTCGAGCGCTGTGCACTCTGCCTCGCCTTCCGTGTATGCCTCCCGTCCCCTCACGCGGATCCTCTACGACCTGATTCCTTTCCCCCATCTGCTCCTTTTCCTCGAACATATCCGTGTCCTCTACACCCACGCCGACTTGATCCCCCCCCCATCCCCTGGTTGCTCCTCTCCTCTCCAACCCCCATCCTTTGCTGCGCCTTCACCATTGTGTTCCCCCTGCCCTCCACCTCTACACCCTTCATCTCCTTTCCCAAGGTGGCTTCCATCGACTCCCCCTCCTGGATGATGCCCTCTCTCCCTCCATTTACCCCCCCCCCTTCCTCTGTCCTTTTCCCGAGCTCCCTCTCCCCCCCATCCTGTTTTTTCCCTCTTCCCTACCTGCACTCTCTTTGACTCCCTTCTCCATTTGCATTCCCCTCCTCTGCCTTTCCCCACTGCCTCTCGCGTCTGCCCTGCCCCCCCCCCCTTCTGAGTCCTCTCCCTCTGTCAGATCCTCCCCCACCCACTTCGCTTTTTTCTCTCCTCCCCCTTTTTTCCCCCTCATCTGTCCGCCCTCCCCCATCTGCCCTTGGCTGTGGTGTGTGATCTTCGTGCCAACTTTTTAGTGCAGTATTTTAAGTGAGTGTTGTGCATCTTTTCTGAAGTTTTGCGAACAGCAATCATACTGTCATTGGATGTCATTTTTTTATATCTCTTGCGAACAGAAACCAGACTGTCGCGGTGTTTTTTAATTGTCTGTATACTATTTTACCTGTCTGCTTCCTGTGTATTTAATTAGCGTCATCAACCCTTTGTTTTATGTTTTAACTTCCACGACTTTCCGCTATTTTACAATTTAAGTCAACATTTTCATTGCCTGACTGTTGTTTATTGTCTTCTTATGTTTTTAAACTTTCTGTAGGCTGAAGAGCGGTGTACTAAGCTACTGCCAGCCCGCCCCCTTCGGGGGAATCGAAACTCAATAAAGGAAAAAAAATTACGTTACATAATTGACAGCCAGTAGCTGGCTTATGAACCACTTAACATGAGCTTTAAAGCACTTTGGCTCAATTTTCCTGAGCTGTCGTCGGTGCATCATCTTGACTGATGTGCCTGTTTTTTTCACTTATACTTCTTATGGTGCTTTGGATATTTTATATAGCACATATATATTTGACAAACCAGAGTGGATGTGAAGTATTGTTACTGGAGTATGTTCTCAGTATGTCAACGATACTGATGTGCAATTACGAGGCCTGTTCAGAAAGTAAGCTCCGATTGATTGCCAAATTGAAACCACAGTGAACATCAGAAATGTTTTACTTGTAACAATTAGCTACACCTTTCAGCTACTTCTCTACGTAGTCGCCGTTCTGACTTAGACTTTTGTCATAGCGTTGTACCAACTTTTCAATAGCCTCATCATAGAAGGCAGCCGCCAGTGCTTTCCGCCAATTCTCCACGCTGGCCTACACCTCGTTGTCTGTGTCAAAATGTTGTCTTCAAAGACAGCGGTTCATGTGACCAGAGATGAAACTCAGGGGGGAGACAATTGCGGACTGTATTGTGGGTAATCTCACATTTCCATTTGAAAACGATGCAGGAGCATCTTCATTGCCCCTGCAGAATGCGGCTGAGAATTGTCTTGAAGAAGAAACAGCACGACAGTTATGTAATGTTAGCTGCATAGCTTCAGGCGAAATTTCTCACCAGGCCCTCGTACTTGGCGGCAGACACTATTTTCTAGACATCTTTACGCACTCACTGCGAGCTCAGAAATGAGAAGAGCGACGTGATGCTAACTGGGGTTATACTAGAGACACTACCCAACACATCTGTGCAAAGCTTTATCGGATTTTCATAGTCGTTTCCATTTCGCGACCGATCGGAGCTTACTTTCTGAACGCCCCTCGTATATTAGTGGGAAGTATGTAATTTTCTTTATTATTCAGAAAATATTGTTCTTTATGTTTGATGATTGTATGATTACGCAAATTACCACACTAACGTTATTCTATCCGTACACTGTAGGTGTGATAATCTGAAGATGACAGGCAGAGTCCGCAGAGGATACGGTGAACGATGCGCAGTGATGAAGTTTCGTCTAACGCGCTGTGCGAGTTCATTCATTTGTTCGACATGGGACGCCGACATTGTTTGCCCGCTTTCCACCGGTCGGCGACAACAGAATCGAGGCGCACGCGTTGCAACTTCATCAAACCATTTTACAGAAACTATTCGTTAAAAATATTTCATTTTTGTGCTACTTATAGCTTTATATGTCAGCTTCATGATGACATACCCATTATTTCGTTAATGGTAACAGTTATTGTCATATTTTTTTTATTTATGTAAGACACTATGCGAAATTCGAAAAGCTTGTAATGAAAAATAGGGGTCGCTAGGATTTTGCGTTTGGTGCACATTGTATAATATGTCGCAGCACATGAAATTTAGCTAACATATTGAATTTTTCTTTAGACTTGGGGGAAGGTCTGTATCTGTCACCATTCTCGAGAAAGTTGATCTGATGTGGTACACTCATTTGCGACCATGCACGCCAGTGATGCAGCAGAATGAAATATCCAGAACATTCCTTGTAGTTCGAGGTATCGAAATGAGATTTTGGCAAATGATAGCAACCAAAGAGGAAAGCATTCTACCATATGGTTACTAAGCAAAACTTCATTATCTACCGTGTTATTCCACTAACTACATACTTTTTCCATGAAAGAATGTAATTTTTAAGGGCGATCGACTGCTGGTGAAACGAGAAAAGCTGTGGGTTTGGTACAATGTAAGTGAAGACATCATACGTTCATTTTTGTACCGAGGAGGTGCTTTTTCATAATCTTTCGACCTTACTTTTCATCAGTTCCTCACTTAATAAACTAAACAAACGACTGTTACAGAATTCTCTCGCAATTGCATCTGCACAACATTTTAGGGAGGCGACATTGTGTAAACTCCTCTGTGTTTTGGCAAAAGAAGCAATTTTTAACATGACAACAAGAGAAATTTATGTTTTATTCAAAATTCGACACTCATGACGCTTCTCCGAAAGTTTCAAACGATTAACAAGCCAGGCGAAAATAAATCGCTGCTTTTGTTGCATTTTCAGTAGAAATATTTTTAGATACCAAACAAAGCAAAGGTGACATTAATTCTTTGAATGGTCACCATGCAAGTTTGGGCATGGAGGTGCTCCATTTAATATTTACGAAAAATGTGAGTGTGTACTTCAGTTCAGAACACCGATTCCGTTCCAACGCGACTCAAACTGAAGTGATAACATGGAAAAGTTTTGAATACCTGAGATTACAATTCGGCACCTATCCCGTAGTTTACTGTCCACCGTCAGTAGTCAGGCGTGCGCATGTCTCAAACGGAAGAGACGAAAAGTTCCGTGCTCACTAGGAAGTCATCATTGTTGACAACGCAGAAAAGGGGTGAATAACTCGACTTGATACGATCCTACTTGAAATGAAAAAAACTAATTTCTGACCTGATTTCTTCAATGCACCTGCCCATTACATGGGTCAAATGTTTCCAGCTGCCTCCACTGCCCCTCCAGTAAATCTAAAGAGAACAAACTGTCACTAATGTTCATAAACATCAATCTACTTTTTTCAGAAAATTTTTCTTGCAATGGTAGCTTACATACTTCAATACTCTTCACATCATGTGCTACATGAGCAATGATCACAGTGCAGTTGCTTATGTAATTGTATCTGATGACATGCGGTTTACAAAGTAAGGAGATAAGTAAGCATAATATTTGAGCTTTGCATTTACACTGCAAGACAGAAGATTATTTATACATCTAGCACCCTAACAGCTCAACTGGATAGCAATAGTTTCTGTACAAATTTACAGATATTACAGAGTTGCTAGATCCTTCAGATGGCCTTATCTGATTTTATTTCACTTATTAGAAAAACGGGTTGAAAGAGTACACTATGAGTAACCAAGGCAGCTGCTAAATGGCGATGCGGTAGAACAAGAAAATGAATGTCTAGAACAGGCTGTAACCCACCCCAGAAAGTCGAAATTCTTCTACAGTGTGGAACATCCTTCATTGCGATAAAAGCATGAGTCAGCAATATGTGTTCTTCATTGGTTTGTTGAAATGATTATAGCTTCATATACTATACATGTGTGGATTCGATTCACACTTCAGGCAACCATTCTTAACAAACATGAACAGACTCTCTTCACCTCTGGTAATGTCAATTGAACAACGTAGGATTGCACCATGATTCCAAACCCACATTAATCGTGATGTCTTTCGCTACTGACTGGAGGAGAGTTGGTGTGGATTGGGTCATTAGAGGTGCCGAATTTGCGGCAAGAAGCAACACTGTCACCAGTAACTTTTCATACAGAAGAAATTTTATTTTGTTAATGAAGCAATCGTAACATAAGATCATTGGACACTTATTTCTTATTCCTTTTGAACTTAACATGCAGAAAATGTCAGTACTGGACTGGGCTTCGAATTCAGGTCTCTCTATTCACAACATTTCGATACAATAATTTTCCTTTGTTTCGTTGTTTCCCTAAGATTCCAGACATCTCATAGGGCTCCATAAAAGGCGCACGTCTGGATTTGTTCAGATACAAAAGTTTCATCACATCATTTCAAGCTGTCACATGCACACACCACACTACAAGTGATAAAGAAATAGGATTTCTAATTTCTACCACGCAGTGCCAACAAAAACAACTGATGCCAGTTTCTACTCGTAGTCAGACATAGAGCTTTTCATCATATCATTTGTGATTCAAACATGCCACTTTCGGCTACTGCTAAAAAGAGTTCAACGGTAACGTGTGTAGTCAACAATGATGATGTCTCTAGTCAGCAGAGAACGTTTTCCTGTATTATTTCTGTTGTGTCTAGACAAGACAGCCTAGACACAATGAGAGGAAGCCGAAAGGCACGCGCTTAAACTCACGCAGGCTGGCGTGAGGTCTGAAACAGGATACATAATGAATGCTATAAAGAAAAGTACGTAGCTTCTGGAATACTTAACTTTAATCCACATTTGTAGAACATCGCTCTTGATGATACATGAATAGAATCTCAATATCAATTGAATACGGCGCCTTGCTAGGTCGTAGCAAATGTAGCTGAAGGCTATGCTAATTATCGTCTCGGCAAATGAGAGCGTATTTGTAAGTGAACCATTGCTATGAACGTCGGCTGTACAACTGGGGCGAGTGCCAGGACGTCTCTCGAGACCTGCCGTGTGGTGGCGCTCGGTCTGCAATTACTGACAGTGGCGACACGCGGGTCCGACGTATACTACCGGACCGCGGCCGATTTAAAAGCTACCACCTAGCAAGTGTGGTGTCTGGCGGTGACACCACATTCCTCCCCCGCAAATCGGCGTACGGTTGTGTTATAAGGCTTCCGCCCGCCGTGGGGAGGACCCCATGTTGACGTATGCGACGAGGTGGGGAGCCTAACAACAGGCGAGGCTGTGCCACCCGCACCCTGCCATTCGGTCCGAGGGGATCTAGGAAACGCCTGAAAACCTAGTCCAGGGTGCACGCCAACATGCGGTGTATGCGCCCGTAGAGAGACAGGAGGGGCCGAAGGGTCGACCTCCATCGCGTCGGGGTACCCGACAGGCGAAGACGACATCTGGTCCGGAGCGGGCAAGAGTTCCATGGCGGAGGACAGCTGGTCACGGGAAGCGATCGGCGGCGCGTGACCCAGGGAGGCGCTTGGCGGCTGCAGCGAAGCGTCCACTGCGGGCGGCGCCGGCGGAAGAACAGGCGGCGGCGGCGGCGCGTCGCCATGGGGCCAAATGGAAGGCAGCGTCGGTAACACCTGGGGATGAGGCGAGCCAGTAGATGGGTCCCCAGGGCGCTGACCGGACGGCACCGTCGCTGAAAGCAGACGGGGAGCGGCAGAACCCGTGCGACGACAGAGGCGCAGCTGATTGAGATGCCGACGCACCTCACCAGAGGCCCCCAAAACCAGAGACATAGCACGGCCGAGGCAGCGAAGAATGCGCCTTGCGAGCCAACGCCGTGAACCTCGATAGCTGCGATAGTATACAACGTCGCCTGGAGTAAAAGTAGGTGGCTTCCGCTGCACAGGAACCTGATGCGGCGGATGTAGCAAAGACATCAAGGTTCGATGAGGACGACCGTGGAGCAACTCAGCCGGCGATCGACCATCTCGGGGCTGAGAGCGATACGAAGACAAAAAGAGCAACAACACGTCCTCCCGAGAATGCGACTCCTTCTACTTCAACATCTGCGACTTGAAAGTCCGGACCAATCGTTCAGCGGCACCGTTGGACTGAAGCGAAAACGGCACGGATGTCAGATGTTGAATACCATTGGCCTTGCAGAATGACTGAAATTCTGCGGACATGAATTGTGGGCCATTGTCGGAAACAATAGTCTGTGGAAGACCTTCTATGCAAAAGATAGCAGATAACGCTTGGATGGTGACAGATGACGTCGTGGAAGACATCCTGACAACAAAAGGAAAATTACTGAAAGAATCGACGACAACCAACCATCGAGCATTCCAGAATGGACCAGCAAAATCTATGTGTAAGCGTTGCCAAGGGGAAGTGGCTTTCGGCCATGCAAAGAATTTCCGCGGTGGTGGGGATTGTTGTTCGGCACACGCCATGCAAGAAGAGCACATTTTCGTAATCGCAGCATCGATGCCGAACCAAGTACAGTGCTGACGAGCAAGTTGTTTCGTTCGCACTATACCCCAATGCCCATGGTGGAGAAGCCGTAAGACAGAGGACTGTAACGAACGTGGAACCACGACCCGAGACTGATCATTATCAGAACGCAACAGCAAAACACCACGTCGTACAAAAAGTCTCTCCTTGTGAGCAAAAAATTGGCGAACCAACGGATCCTCGATCCGTGACTTTGACAAGGGCCATTGCGTAGCAACAAAACGCAAAACGGTAGCAAGGACAGGGCCTGCAGCTGTGGCTGTAGCTACACGACGAAAATCAATCGGAAACGATTCGACCACGTTATCGGTTTCCACATCAATGAACATGCAAGCAAGTTCGGAAGAATCGAATGCTCTATCCTCAGCAACACGCAAACGGGACAACGCATCGGCGTTTCCGTGCTTAGCAGTGGACCGATACAAGAGATCGTAGCGGTACTGCGAGAGGAAAATAGACCAGCGAATGAATTTCTGCGCTGTACGTGGAGGTACAGGCTTGTTCGGATGAAAAAGCGATGTCAAAGGTTTGCGGTCTGTGATGATGGTAAAGTGACGACCATACAAGAAATCATGAAACTTTGTAACACCAAAGACGAGAGCCAAAGCTTCTTTCTCTATCTGTGAATAAGTTCTTTGCGCAGACGAGAGCAATTTGGACGCAAAGGCAATAGGGCGATAATGCGAGCCATCTTTGTGCGCAAGCACAGCACCGATCCCGAAATCCGATGCATCTACCATCAACAAAAGGGGTTTCTGGGGATCGAATGGCGTAAGGCAAGTATTTGAAAGCAACGCCGACTTCAACTGACGAAAGGCGCGTTCGCATTCCGACGTCCAGACGAACGGAACACCTTTACGGCGTAAGCGATGAAGCGGAGCTGAAATGGAAGAGGCATGGGGAATATATCGGTGGGAATAATTAATTTTACCCAGCACACTCTGTAGCTGCTTCAAATTCTGCGGCGAATGCAAGTCTTGTATGGCACGGAGGTGCTCTGGACTCGGATGTATGCCTTGTGCATTGATCACACGTCCCAAATATGGTAAGTCACGAGCAAAAAACACACATTTGTCCTTCCGCAAGCGAAGACCATTTTGTCGCAAGACCTGAAAAAATGTTCAGAGGTTGGCTAAATGTTCTTCTTCCGTCTTTCCGGAGATCACAATATCGTCCAGATAGTTTGCTGCAGTAGGGACCGACGCACAAACAGTTTGCAGATATTGCTGAAACAATGCAGGGGCGGATGCACACCCGAATGGCAGTCTTTTGAACCGATACAAACCAAGATGCGTGTTAACCACCAAGACGCGCTGGGATTCGTCGTCCACTGGTATTTGCAAGTACGCATCTGCTAGGTCCAACTTCGAAAAATATTTACCCGGGCACAGTTTGTCAAAAAGATCTTCCGGGCGGGGTAAAGGATAAGTTGCAATCACTAGCTGTGGATTCACCGTTGCCTTGAAGTCCACACAAAGTCTCAATTTTCCAGAAGGTTTTGGCAAAATTACTAAGGCTGATGCCCAGAGAGAAGCCTGCACACGTTCAATCACACCTTGTGATTCCAAATTATTTAATGTTCTTGCGACCTCATCACGCAGAGCGTGAGGAACATTGCGCGCTCTGAAAAATTTCGGTTGCGCGTTTACTTTCAGTTCCAAATGTGCTTTATAGTTCTTAGTGCAACCGAGGCCCGGTACAAAAATGTCTGCAAATTCTTCACATAGACGAGAAACACTGGCTGAGGGCACAGTCTGGTTCACTGATAGGACCTGATTTACTATAGACAAGTTAAACAACTGAAATAAATCTAAACCAAACAAATTCACTGCAGAAGAAGAACGAAGGACGTAAAAAGACACAAGTGTTGTTTGTCCCTTGTATGTGGCAAGAAGGCTGCACTGTCCTAACACAGGGATCTTGTGACCTGAATATGTAGTGAGCTTAACATTTGCGGCACGCAACGGAGGTGTGCCCAGTTGTTTGTACGTGTCTTTATTGATCAATGAAACTGCAGCTCCGGTATCGAGCTGGAATGGGATCACGTTGCCATGAATGTCCAAATCTACAAAAAGTTTATTGTCCTGTTGACGACAAGAGCGACTGTCTCGTGCAACGTGAACAGACACTGGTACAGAATCACTTGCTAATGGACGTGATTTCCGGCGACGTCGACGCACACTTTTTGTGGGACGAACACAGTCACTGTTAGAAAGAGTGGCACTGGGCGGAGTGGAATTACCTACATGAATTTCCATGGGCAAAGGTTCACGAGCCTGAGTATTCTTGGTTCGATTCCGATTCCGGCGCGAAGCAAAGGGCCTGGAATGGTTGTGAATGTCCGATCTGAGCTTTTTCTGGCAAACACTCTGAACATGTCCTTTTTTATTACAGAAAAAGCAAATAGCTTGGCGTGACGGGCAATTCTCACGCGAATGTCTGGTTGCACACCGCGGGCATGATTTTAGCACTGCATTTGCTTGCTGCCGCGGGACACGTGATTGAGAGCTTGGCGGCAGCTGCGCGGACGAGCGCGAGGGCTGTTTACAGTTCCGTGCAGCTCGCCCGGCGGGCCGGTTAATGTGACACACGGCTGGCGAAGGTTCAAACGATTGTTGAGCAAAGTCAAGTGTGTCTTGCCCATCCAATATGTCCATCACTCGTTGAAGGGAGGGATTGACTAGTTTCAAAATCTGTTCTCTTATACGAACATCAGAAACGTTCTGTGCAATTGCATCACGCACCATAGTATCTGAATAAGGGAGTCCACATTCACACTCAAAAGCACAATCCCTAGTAAGGCCTTGCAAAGTTGCAACCCACTCCCTATTAGTCTGACCGGCCGTACGTTTTGTACGAAAGAAAGTATACCTTTTTTCAACGACATTGACTGATTCTTTGAAATATGCATCTAATGCCGACAAAATTTCTTCGTAGGACAGAGTTGCTACGTCGCGTCGGGGAAACAATTTCACTATCTCTCGGTACGTCTGGACGCCGACACATGACAATAAGTGAGGCTGCCGCTCATTACCTTGAATTCCGTAGGCGGCGAGATGGAATCCAAATTGGCATGACCACTCCGTCCAGTTTTCCATCGCCGCATCAAACAGATGAAAAGGTGGTGCAACTGCGTGTTGTGGCTGCGGTAGCGGTGGAGCGGCGGCGGCCACATCGTTTTGCATTGCACGTTGACCCTGGACGAGCTGTCCAAGGGCATCCAATAACGCCTGCGTCTGCTGATTCTGCAAGCGATAAAATTCGGACAGTACATCTGGAGATTGTGGCGAAGCCATGACACAAGTAAATTAGGGCAATACGAACGCTAAACCCTCTTTTGAGACTCGTCGCCAAATATGTTGTGTCTAGACAAGACAGCCTAGACACAATGAGAGGAAGCCGAAAGGCACGCGCTTAAACTCACGCAGGCTGGCGTGAGGTCTGAAACAGGATACGTAATGAATGCTATAAGGAAAAGTACGTAGCTTCTGGAATACTTAACTTTAATCCACATTTGTAGAACATCGCTCTTGATGATACATGAATAGAATCTCAATATCAATTGAATATGGCGCCTTGCTAGGTCGTAGCAAATGTAGCTGAAGGCTATGCTAATTATCGTCTCGGCAAATGAGAGCGTATTTGTAAGTGAACCATTGCTATGAACGTCAGCTGTACAACTGGGGCGAGTGCCAGGACGTCTCTCGAGACCTGCCGTGTGGTGGCGCTCGGTCTGCAATTACTGACAGTGGCGACACGCGGGTCCGACGTATACTACCGGACCGCGGCCGATTTAAAAGCTACCACCTAGCAAGTGTGGTTTCTGGCGGTGACACCACAATTTCCAGATCAGGCATGCACACATCTCACTGGAGATGAAATAAACTGATATTTAACGTCCATTTGTTAATAGAAAATACCGGCAATACCAGCAGTTTTGAATCCCAGTAAGAAAACTTGTTCATCTCGTTACTTCAGTTTCAGTCATATGGAGAAAATGTTTGATCCCTAACATTATAGGTCATTAGAGGTTTAATTAACAATTCGATTAGGTGCTGGATTCGAATCCCCTTCCAGTGCAAATGTCACTTCAAGTTTAAATAAGTGCATTTTTCTTTATCTGTGACTGAAACTATATTTAAAATATTCTGTGGTTAGTTAAAAGAGCAACAGTTGCCAGATAGGACCAACAACTCAGTCCAGTGCAAATATTTTCATCATGCAACGTCGATTGAAAGTTGCATTTTGAATTGTCATTTACTGTAAAGAATTTTAGTTTACAATCGTTAAAGACTATCATCCCTAATAATGTGTTTCTGACATTTGCATTATCATGGTATTGATTTCCAGCTGAGCTGATAGCTATTCAGACCAGTCTTCTCTAGAGGTTTCCTGTAGTAACCACTTTGCAAACGACTATACAGAAGAGAGATTAGAGGTCCAGCAAGACAGTTATGTTATGTGCGTTGTATACAAATCAGGTCGTTCGTATGCTTCTGAACATGACAGTGCACAAACACTCGTTTGAGGCCAATTAACAAAGACGCATGCTCCAATTAATTACTGTCATATTTGTATGTCTACAGAATATGGACCCTTTCTTTGGTTCTTTGTAATTGTCTCACTTGGTATACTTCAATTTTGATATTAATTTTATTTCGATGTCCATATAGCTTTATATGCTGTTCAACCCCTCAAGCAAAATTGGAGATACAGGACACAATGACACCAAGATTACTTACATGTTGCAGAGCAGCATTCTGGACTCCAATCTCTGACACTATAATAATGGGAGAAGTTCTATTTTTTTCAAAATATAGACAACTGATAGAATCAACTAAAATTGTGGTGAGTGCAGCTTCCTTTAACATAATTGTGCTTGCAAACTAGGGATGCTGTAAACCATCACAGGTACAGGTAGGTAAAAAGATATCACATACCCCCCACCCACTCACCGTTTTGTCCTTTCTACTGATATCTCATGTGCTCATTTTTCTTTGATCTCCCTGATTTATCTCAAAATAATTCTCCCACCATACTGCAAAATTAGAGTTAAGCTTCTTGTCAGTAGATGGTGTCAAATATAATCTGGAGCAATAATCTGTTATACGATTCTTTAAGCTATGTGTGTTACGTTGTTTTTGGTTTTAGTTAACTCCAATTTTATTTAAAGAGTTTACTAGTTCCAACTTGGCTAACTTACATTGTTAAAATTGTTTTTCTGGAGTTGTTAGGGCCTTATTGTCCAGTTCCTGGCTATCAGATTTAAGACTTGTTGGTAATTTAGGTATATGATATGTGCTGGTTATGTATAACTTATTTTGTACTCAGGATTAATGGAAGTACAATTTTACTACTAGCTATTTTAATTTAAGCCATGTGGGCATTGTTGTTTGAATTTCACTTACACATTCTTTTATGGAACTAGCCTGAGTTACCAGAACTTCAAATAAATCTATATAAATTGATACATTCCCTCTTGACTTAGATTTACATTTCACCTAATTCCATGTTTCGGTGTTTGTTACTAATCTCAGGTTGTTTAATGAGACAACCATAACCTATTTATGAGACATCAAATAATGTTCCTCTGATTTACGAAAGGTCACATTTCACATTGTTTTTATAGTTTCCAATTGCATTTTGTGATTGGATGTACTTTAAAATGTTATCTGACTTGTTAACTAAATGTTTATTGATACTTGATGTCTTATTCTGGAATATTCATTATTTAAATGTTTTCATGTCTGCCTGAATTCGTACTGTGCTTTGTTGAATTTGTTTTGCACTAGCACTATCTGAGTGAGGTTAAGCTCTACACAATGCCCCAGTTTGAAATCTCAAATTAATACTGAGTAAATTTGGAGTACTAAATGTTTATTACTGATTTTTTTGATTGTTAAAATGACTGTATTAATTTCAGCTTGTCAAATTTCATGTGTTAACAAATTGTAGTAACAGGTTACACAACCCATTAAATAAAATCAATTTAGCTCTTCTGGGTGACATACTATTTTTCTCATGGCCTGGCATCAGATTTTAAAAACATGAGAAAAGTGAACTGAATATACCTAACACATTCACAGTTGATGCATTGAGTATAACCACAGAGGAGGATGTACCTGCAGTAAGTATTAGTACATGTCAGTAAATCGATTTTTTGTACAGGCATGCTAGTGCATTACAGTATAAAAAAAGGATCATTTTCAGAAACATGAAAAAAGTATTTTCACAATATTTTAATAAAATATGAAAATATTGAATCAGATTATGTATTTACAATTGATGATGCATCCAATGTACGCACAGATGGGGGTGATTTTTTCTAAACGATTTTTTGTTTCTGGTGGATGGGAACTTTATTCTACAGTAGCTGAAACTGAACATATAAAGACTGAATTTTATTCCAGTTCCTGTCCATACTGAAGCATGTCAGAATCGTCTAGAACTATCGTTTTATCATACTGAAATGAGAATTCTTTCTTAAGTGGTTTGTTTATTAAATGATTACTATTAACAGCTCGTGTTATCTGATTGTACCGTAACTGTATCTTTTCTGCAACTTCATTCTCTGTAAGTCTTATCATATATTCCTTGTACAACTTTTCAGTGTTGTTATAGTTAAAAGTAAAACCCTTTAACTTCATTACAGTGCTTTCACCACTTTTCTCAAAATAGTAAGTCCTGGGTTTGGTTGAGGTCCACTCTGTAATCAAATTATTTCCTAACACATCAGCTCTTTTGCCTAAGATATAATCTGTTTCTACTGTGTTTGTTACTTTGTCAATGTATACTATAGAATCTGCATCAAAATAAACAAAATCGTTTCATAGCATAACCAACATATCATATAACCAAATCTTGCATTTGACATAGTGAGTGCTGCTAAATGATATTTGTAGCTGTGTTATTTTCTGTCTAATAATCTTTGTAGTTATACTTTAACTGAACCATTTTGTCATTTACAAAGTTTACATCTACATGGTGTAATTGGTCATCCATAAGTATCTCATAGAACTTTTATAGATCTGTAACAAGCTCAGTTTTAATCAGATTCTGTCATTGTCTAAATGTTCCCCAGAACGCATTCAGACATATCTCAGCAACTGCACATTTTTCCACGTTTTCCTCTGCCTTATCAGGCTCTAATTTGAAGCCCAATTTATCTTTGACTGTTTTTGAATAAAACTCTTTGTTTTCAAATTCTTGTGGACTGGTTTCTAATTTTATTTTCAGAAAAGTTTAACATTGTTTTTAAATAACATATTATTTTTAAATTCCATACTTCACAGACTTCTGTGGTCCAAATTCCAACCAATTATCATTGTGATTACATAGATTTAATTTTTCTTCTGCACATTTTACACATAAAGGAAATGGCATCTTTCCATTTTTATCAGTCTTTATCAGTACAAGTAGAACTGGATAATACAGTTGGCTAAGTATTTTACATATTGTTATTCCATAAATTCTTTATTATAATATATTGGTTTGTGTATTTTTAATGGGTGACCTACAGGAAAATAATACTGTACTGTAGGGGAAAGACTACAATTATCCATATATTTTATGTTCATAGTAATGCCATCTACTTTAGTTCTTGATTTCATTATATCTGTATGGCCACCATATAAACTATCTCTTCGATCCAGCAGTTGAATAACTTGAAGATGACTGTTTCAGTTTCTTAAATCTTTTTTATGTTCTGCAGACTAATCAAATTTCCAAATCTCTGCTAAATTATATCCTGAATTTTGTATCATTATATTTCTCATTAACAACTTTTGATATTAGTCATCCATTGATCCTGATTTTTGCTGTTCAATGTTGCAGTTTTAAATCTATTTTGCTGCCATGGCAAATAAATACATGATAGTGATAAGCAGTATGGGTTACTTTATCAGAGAAATCTGGCTTTGCTCCACATATACTCATTTCACCACCATTAAGACCTCTGTTCATTATTAATCTTATCTAAACTGTTTAAACAAACTTCTGTCTTCTTACTATAATTCTCTTTCCATTCTTTATCCATTGTTGCAGTTCTTCTATTGTGTAAATATTTAGATAGGTATACAGCCATACAGACACGAGTAATTGTTAAATAGCAGAATGGATGTACACTGCATATCTCTAAAAATTACTATCTTAGTTCTAAACAGTATTTCACAATATAGCTACATCAGAACTACAATCAGTGGCATCTTTCTTGATACCGAATACATAATTTACTTTGACTTTTTGAGTATGCTATCTTAGAAATATTTCTGTCTTTTGGTTTCACTGATCCAACATGATAGTATTTTATATCATGAATAGGTGCTAAGTAATTTTCATTTTACTGGGTACTCAACAAATGTAGGAAGTAACCTTTCTGTAATTCTTTCAGATCGGATGTTTTGGGAAGCTGCTAGAAGACCTTTTATGAAATTGGTGCTATTACAATCTTTTAGACCTAACTGTTTTATCTCCAATAACTTTAGTTTACTTCCTATGTAGATAGCTTTTGGTCTTATTGTATTTTCAATACAATACTTCAGAATGAATTGTGAATAACAACCTTTTGCATAATGAACTATAAATGTTAATTAGATATCATATACTTATAGAAGTCATTGTATGCCTTAAATTTATGAATGGTCTCAGTATTAAAATTATGAGCTGTTATTAGATTTGGAATGTGTATTTCAGTTTCTGTTTGAGCCTCATAACCAAACCAATAATCTTTCTCAGAACAAGAGCAGAGGATGTTCAAGGGAAGTGCACCTTTACAATTCAAATTATTTACCTCTAAGCATATTATTATATTTGGAACATCTGAAGACATAATAATTTTTGTATCCTACATTGACATTATACCTGTTTCTACTATGTTTATGACACCCTTTGACTATATTTTCTCACCTTCAACATATATGTTTCTTTCACAATGACTATTTATTTGCTTCTTCTATTGCATGTAACACTGAAGAGATAACAGTTTCTGCATCTTTCATGTACTACAGATCTCAGACAAATACCTCTGGATTCTTCACATTTATATGCCTTATCAAAAAGTAGTTGGTTATTGTTCAAGCATTGTAATATTACATACTATAATTTTCACTATTTACCTTACTTTCAAACACATTGTCTTCTTGGCTATCATGTCATACAAAAAGTTTTCTATGTACCATGCATTCATGTTTGTTCTTGTCATCAAAGTTTTTACATTCATCGCAGAAATATGACAATCCTAAGAAAGTTGACATGTTTTTAATTCTATCAAAGTCCGTTTGGTTTGGATTCAGCTGTATCTTTACTGCTCGTTCACTGTCACAACAGATAACAGAACTGTAATTCTCAGAACATACAATATTTATTTGGATATCTAATAGTCTTTGAACATGTTTAATATGTCCTACAGTAAATCTCTCTTTATTTTATCGTCCTAACTGGTTACATAATATGCTGGTTGACTCCTGTTGTAATCTATACTTATCTCCTTCCCTAACCTTCTTAATTTCAGCTACAGTTTGTTCGCTGCTTAAAATTATATATGCAAACCCTAGCAATGCCAAAGCATTTTCCAAGATCCACATTACCAATTAGCGCTAGTTTATGCCCTCCCTAAAAGAATTGAATCATGCAAAATTCGCTATTTTTTAAATTCAATTACCCCAAAACACCCTTTGTGCACTACTAACAGTTTCAATGCACTTTCAATAATGGATACTACCGACATTATGACCACTAGAAAAAATTTAAAAATGCAAATTTCATTTATTGTTGTTGACATTTTTGCCAACATACTTTTTAAAGAGATACTCATGTATAAGTAAGCAAATATTGAATATGATGTTCATTGGGGAAAGAAACATCGACAATTGAGACTTCAATTTTTGGGTTAAAATTAACTGAAAAATTTAAAAGAGATGGAATTTGTCAGACAAATTCATTAAAAACAATAAATATTTTTTTCAAAATTCTAAAATGTAATATACTGACTGTTGTTGTTGTGGTCTTCAGTCCTGAGACTGGTTTGATGCAGCTCTCCATGCTACTCTATCCTGTGCAAGCTTCTTCATCTCCCAGTACCTACAGCTACCTACATCCTTCTGAACCTGCTTAGTGTATTCATCTCTTGGTGTCCCTCTACCATTTTTACCCTCCACGTTGCCCTCCAATACTAAATTGGTGATCCCTTGATGCCTCCGAACATGTCCTACCAACCGATCCTTTCTTCTAGCCAATTTGTGCCACAAACTCCTCCTCAATTCTATTTAATATCTCCTCATTAGTTACATGATCTACCCATCTAATCTTCAGCATTCTTCTGTAGCACCACATTTCAAAAGCTTCTATTCTCTTCTTCTCCAAACTATTTATCATCCATGTTTCACTTCCATACATGGCTACACTCCATACAGATACTTTCAGAAACGACTTCCTGACTCTTAAATCTATACACGATGTTAACAAATTTCCCTTCTTCAGAAACGCTTTCCTTGCCATTGCCAGTCTACATTTTATATCCTCTTTACTTCGACCATCATCAGTTATTTTTCGCCCCAAATAGCAACACTCATCTACTACTTTAAGTGTCTCATTTCCTAATCTAATACCCTCAGCATCATGCGATTTAATTCGACTACATTCCATTATCCTCGTTTTGTTTTTGTTGATGTTCATCTTATATCCACCTTTCAAGACACTGTCCATTCCATTCATTTGCTCTTCCAAGTCCTTTGCTGTCTCTGACAGAATTACGGTGTTACTGGCAAACCTCAAAGTTTTTATTTCTTCTCCATGGATTTTAATACCTACTCCGAATTTTTCTTTTGTTTCCTTCACTGCTTGCTCAATATTCAGATTGAATAACATCAGGGAGAGGCTACACCCCTGTCTCATTCCCTTCCCAACCACTGTTTCCCTTTCATGTCCCCAGCTCTTATAACTGCCATCTGGTTTCTGTGCAAACTGTAAATAGCCACTCGCTCCCTGTATTTTACTCCAGTCAACATTGCGAAAAGCTTTCTCAAGTCTACAGATGCAAGAAATGTAGGTTTGCCTTTCCTTAATCTTTCTTCTAAGATAAGTCGTAGGGTCAGTATTGCCTCATGTGTTCCAATATTTCTATGGAATCCAAACTGATCTTCCCCAAGATCGGCCTCTACCAGTTTTTCCATTTGTCTGTAAACAATTTGCGTTAGTATTTTGCAGGTGTGACTTATTAAACTGACAGTTCGGTAATTTTCACATCTGCCAACACTTCCTTTCTTTGGGATTGGAATTATTATATTCTCTGAGCGTATTTCGCTTGTCTCATACATCTTGCTCACCAGATAGTGGAGTTTTGTCAGGACTGGCTCTCCCAAGGCTGTCAGTAGTTCTAAAGGAATGTTGTCTATTCCCGGAACCTTGTTTCAACTCAGGTCTTTCACTGTTCTGTCAAACTCTTCATGTAGTATCGTATCTCCCATTTCATCTTCATCTACATCCTCTTCCATTTCCATAATATTGTCTCCAGTACATCGCCCTTGTATAGACCTCCCCGTATACTCCTTCCACCTTTCTGCTTTCCGTTCTTTGCTTAGAACTGCATTTCCATCGGAGCTCTTGATATTCACACAAGTGGTTCTCTTTTCTCCAAAGGTCTCTTTAATTTTCCTGTAGGCAGTATCTATCTTACCACTAGTGAGATAGGCCTCTATATCCTTGCATTTGTCCTCTAGCCATCACTGCTTAGCCATTATGTACTTCCTGTCGATCTCATTTTTGAGATGTTTGTATTCCTTTTTGCCTGCTTCATTTACTGCATTTTTATATTCTCTCCTTTCATCATTTAAATTCAATATTTCTTCTGTTACCCAAGGATTTCTACTAGCCCTCGTCTTTTTACCTACTTGATCCTATGCTGCCTTCAGTACTTCATCTCTCAGAGCTACCCACTCTTCTTCTACTGTACTTCTCTCCCCCATTCCTTTCAATTGTTCCCTGAAACTCTGTACAACCTCTGGTTTAGTCAGTTTATCCAGGTCCCATCTCCTTAAATTAGCACCTTTTTGCAGTTTCTTCAGTTTTAATCTACAGTTCATAACCAATAGATTGTACTCAGAGTCCACACTGCTCCTGGAAATATCTTACAATTTAAAACCTTGTTCCTAAATCTCTGTCTTACCATTATATAATCTATCTCATACCTTCTACTATCTCCAGGCTTCTTACATGTATACAACCTTCTTTCATGATTCTTGAACCAAGTGTTAGCTGTGATTAAGTTATGCTCTGTGCAAAATTCTACCAAGCCGCTTCCTCTTTCATTTCTTACCCCCAATCCATATTCACCTACTACGTTTCCTTCTCTCCCTTTTCCTACTATCGAATTCCAGTCACCCATGACTATTAAATTTTCGTCTCCCTTCAGTATATGAATAATTTCTTTTATCTTATCATACATTTCTTCAATTTCTTCGTCATGTGCAGAGCTAGTTGGCATATAAACTTGTACTACTATAGTAGGCGTGGGCTTCTTCTCTATCTTGGCCACAATAATGCGTTCACTATGCTGTTTGTAGTAGCTCCTACTTTTTTATTCATTATTAAACCTACTCTTGTATTACTGCTATTTGATTTGGTATTTATAACCCTGTATTTACCTGACCAGAAGTCTTGTTCCTCCTGCAACCGAACTTCACTAATTCCCACTGTATCTAACTTCAAACCTATCCATTTCCCTTTTTAAATTTTCTAACCTACCTGTCCGGTTAAGGGATCGGACATTCCATGCTCCGATCTGTAGAATGACAGTTTTCTTTCACCTGATAACAACGTCCTCTTGAGTAGTCCCTGCCCTGAGATCCAAACAGGTGACTATTTTAGCTGCATAATATTTTACCCAAGAGGACGCCATCATCATTTAACCATACAGTAAAGCTGCATGCCCTCGGGAAAAATTATGGCTGTAGTCTCCCGTTGCTTTCAGCCATTCGCAGTACCAGCACAGCAAGGCCATTTTGGTTAGTGTTACAAGGCCAGATTAGTCAATCATCCAGACTGTTGCCCCTGCAACTACCGAAAAGGCTGCTGCCCCTCTTCAGGAACCACACATTTGTCTGGCCTCTCAACAGATACCCCTCCATTGTGGTTGCACCTACAATATGGTTATCTGTATTGTTTAGGCAAGCAAGCCTCCCCACCAATGGTAAGGTCCATGGTTCATGGGGAGATATACTGACTATATTACAATATTTTCAGAAAGTGAGAAAAAGGATATTGTGAGGATTAATGCTTCTATTACAGCTATTGGGCAGCTTAGATTAAAAATTATTATTAATAATTGTAATATACCTTCTAGCCTTTTATCATAAGTTAAGTTTATTACTCTATTGCCTTGAACACCTCTAGGTAGTGGTATTACATTAAAACAAAATATGGTTTTTACTATGTCAATTGACTTATTAGATGTATTTATATCCTGATCATACTACACAGAACTTGAACACATTGTTTACTAATGCTCTACATCCTGTAAAAATCTGATAAAACATCTTTGGATTCATGAGTTACGTCCTACATATCTCAATTTCCCACGTTAATTCACTTTTTAGCTCCTCGTACCATAGAATTAAGTGCTTTTGACATACAATTTGTTTCTTCATTCACTGTATGGATTTTCTAATTTGTATAGCGTTAAACACAATTTTAATGTCAACAGTCCATGCTTTAAATTTCTTCTTCAATCTTGATCTTATTTCTTTAATTTCAAATAACTTTTCTAATTGCTCGGATAGTCTACTACAGAATGGAAATACGACTACTTGACTTTTTCTGTGAGTGAGTTTCTGAAGGACATGCTCATCAGACCTGTGAATGTAATTTATGTTAGGTACTTATTTTTCTCTTGATGCTGTCTTAGGAAACAATTCTTAATGAAACAGAAGCTCCTCTAATGTAATTGAATTAACTAATTTTTATTCAATTTGCTGTAGTCTCTAAAAGCGAGATTTCTGGCTAAAGCTCTGATTTCAGCTGTTTTCATGTCACTGAGATTCGTTAAATTCGAAATAGGTGTTGGAGATAATGATTGTCTATCTGGATTAAAACAAAGGTTTAAGTTCTTAGCCAGATTTTTAAGCTCAGTAATCTTCATTAAGCTGAGATTAATCATATTTCAAATAGGTGTCAACATTTTATTCAGCCATTTGTATAACAAAAGAAGTACGAGAATATTGTATGAATTTTTCTTTACATAAATACAGGAATGTACAAAGTTAATACTTGTTCTAAATGAAAAAAGTGAGGGCTGGTAAAAAGTTAGGAAAAGTAATATCTACTTGTAAGAACTGTATAAATGCAGAGACTAAAGGTACATATGAACTGAAGAAGAAACAAGTATAAGACGGTTTAAACATTTGTAGTAAATGTAAAGAAATAAAGAGTTTAGAGGAATGTGGGAGACAATTAGAAAAAATGCGACCTTTTTGTAAGAAACATGGAAATGAATATGCCCAAAACCGTAATAATAAGCAAAAGTCAAAATAGAAGGAAATGGAAATAAAACTAGATGATTTCAAAACTTGTAGTAGATGTAAAGGAACAACAAAGAGTATAGAGGAATTTGTGAGAAAATTAGGAAAAGCAATATCTCCTTGTAAGAAATGTAAACAAGACTGTGTTACAATGGAAAATATAAAAAAAATTTTAAAATCTATTTTGAATAAACTTATCGCAACATACAATGAATTGGACAAATGTCAATAAGACATTATGTTGATGGCGATACAGTTCACCCTATATCCATATGCTATATTCACTTACAGTGAATTTCTTGAATAATAATATGCCATTACCGTATGAAACATGTAAATGAGGAAGATCATGAATTTTACATAGGTTATGACCACTGGATTTTTACAAAGGAAAATCATTTTATAGAATACTCAAAATTATTTTAAGTGAGTGAAGATGAGTAAATAAACAAACATCATTTATAAATACGATATCAACCGTTCTAAAACGCTTGATTATGACTGTCAACTTCATTAATGACTACAAATTATGTTTATTTATTATGATTTCGAAGTTGGCAAATTCTTGACATCCTGCAATGGAGTCAAGAACAACAAAGAATAATATTAGAGCACAAAAACACCAAAGATGCTATAGATAAGATCAAATTTTTAAAAAGTTATAGATCTGAGAAATCCTCAGGCCTAATATATATCTAAGAAAGAGCCAGTTAAGATAACAATAATCAAAGGATACTGATAAGATACTAAAATCTAAATACAGATGGCATAATATTGTGGGAACTATCAAAGGGTGGTTACCAGTCTACATTAAGTGGTAATGAAAAAATATCATATTTATAAATGAAATAATTCCATCTAATCAAACTAAATGTTTTCTATACAACAATCCAAGGATCAGTCATTTTTTCCATTTAATTTTGCAAGCATCAATCATTTTTTCTATACAATGTTCCAAACATCAATCATTTGCCAATTTGATGCCTGAAAAATTTAAACAAAGTAATAGTCACTATGATAGATGATGATGTCACATGAAAAGAATAATCCAAGGAATTTTGATGGCAATAAGCTATATATGTATCCAGAAATCATTCTGGAATACCAATTACTGCAGACGACCTGAGCATATCCTCTACAGATATGAAAATTATTAAGTCATTGGAATATACTAGCATGATAACCTATGATTACATGCAGTGATAAGGGACTACAATACAGCTATGCTAAAGATGCTATTAGATGAGGGAGATAAAACTATATTAGAAAATATTTGACCATCCAATTTGGACAAGCTAACACATAACAAAAAAATACAGTTTACATTAATGAATCATGTTTACATTCATTAATGCTTTCATCTAACGGGATTTTATCTTTTTTGTTTGACATTCCTGGGTGGAAAGATTTCTACCCTAAAAATTTTAAGCAAAATAAAACTTATTGTACATGATAGTGACATCGGAATAGTAATGGAAACATTTATGGATGTCATCAAAAATAAGCTTATATACAATGGTAAGAAAGTCTTAATGAATAGTGATGGAATGAATATGCCTTGATTTGAACTTAAGGATGTAGCTGAAAATTAGAATATGAAAATATTAACAAAAAATTATTATTAAAGTTGATACTGAAGATAGGTTGCAGTTTCGATCTTTACCACAGGTCTTCAGGAGAGACCACCAGACTATTAATGTAAAAACCATATTTATGAATCAGACTTATGAAATTACATTATCTTTATGTAGCTAACTATTACACGAATTATCAAAACTCAACCATTTCACATGATTATAGTTTATTATCTTTCTTTTTTATAACATTGTATACAACATATATATCAGGATATTTTGTTTCCTGCATTGCCTATTCATAAAAAACACTTTTATTTCCATTTATGTCACTGTTTAAGTGTTGTTCCAAGATTTTCTCCTAGTATGTGTAGTCAGTCTTGTATTATTTCAAATGGCTGAACAGATTTGGATGAAATGTGGGATGGAGACAGTGTATACTCTGAACTAACACATAGGCTACCTTTCACATGCACGCACACACACACACACACACACACACACACACACACACACACACACTCACAAACACATGTTGAAAAAGAGTGTACCTCTTGATGTGTGAATATCGATGCCGTATCCATCCAGTATTTGGAAATTAAAGCACTTAGTGACTTGCAACAAACTTTACGATGTCTAAAAAATTATGAAAGAAAAAAGTTCATCATTCGCTAAACTTTCGCTGTAAAACTGTCACTTAAAGTATGACGTTTTAATTTATTATTTCTTAACTACTGACTGTATCCGTGACACATTTTACAATCAGTTTTCACATGTTTCCTCTGAGTCTTTCTCAGTGACATACTTCAATAGCATCTTCTTGGTTTATAAGATACATCGCTTTGAATAAGACACTCAAGCTTTCAATACAGCTGTCTCCACAACTGTCACTGGGAATTAAGGTGACTGACTACCAGAGCTATCACGGTTCTCTGATTAAATAGATGTAACAGCAACATCTGGAACATTCCAGAGAGGGCCATAGTGACAGAGGCATGGAAGGCAAGTTGAGCAGCTCCTTCCTGCCACACAACCAAGTGACATCAAGTGGTGTGAGGGGCCAGCGCCATGTTTGAAGCTACCACCACCATGTACCTGCAAGTGTCAAGCTTTCACCTTTGCTTCCACTTAATATCCAACCCTCATTCCCATGCCCTACTGCTGAAGAGACGTGGACTGGGACCAGTGTTCTGGCCCATCTCAAAAATAAGAGATATGTTATACCCCATTAAAGACAACATAGTTCTCCGACTTCCTGATGCGTGTGGTGTCCCCAGTGATTGTGGTAGCGTTTACATAGGTCATACTGTTTGAACTGTTATTGAGCATTGTGCAGAGCATGCACGACATTTCAAACAAAGAGAACTTGAGAAGTCTGCCGTGGTTGAACATTGCCTAGGAAATGGTAATAAAAAATAACTGGAAAACATTTTGGCCCAAACGCCATCATGCTGGAATTCTGTTATCAAAACAGTGGCCTAAATTAGAATAAATAGCAACAATTTTAACAGAGACCAGGAAGTATGGCAAGAAGGTGGGTGCTGGATATTGAGTGGAGGCAAAGACCTAGGCTTGATGCTTATAGCTGAAGGACCAGCAGTTTCAATCGTGACGCCAGCTGCTCACGCCATGTGATGTCACTTGGTCCAATGGTGGGACAGTGCTGCTAGAAGATGTCCAACTTGCCCTCTGTGGATGCATCAATCTGGTCTTCTCTGGAAGGATCCAAATGCTGCCCTTATATCTACCAGCAGCACTGTGCCAGCCCCCACAGTCAGTGTGAGAATTTGCAGGACACTCTCACTTCTAATTCGGTGTCATGCCACTTCCATTGCCGGCCGAAGTGGCCGTGCGGTTAAAGGCGCTGCAGTCTGGAACCGCAAGACCGCTATGGTCGCAGGTTCGAATCCTGCCTCGGGCATGGATATTTGTGATGTCCTTAGGTTAGTTAGGTTTAACTAGTTCTAAGTTCTAGGGGACTAATGACCTCAGCAGTTGAGTCCCATAGTGCTCAGAGCCATTTGAACCATTTGAACCGCTTCCATTTCTCAAGGAATATGATCTTTATTGCAAATTTTGACATTATGCATCATGATGATGGAGGGCAGTAGTTAATGCTCTTGCTTGCATGCTCTAGGGAAGGAATACGTTACCTAAGTAAATTCATTCCTGAAACTTCACTACTCTTCATTAATTGTTTTTTGGTGCTGTAATTTTTTTCTGTCATTGTATTTGAGTAAGATAGACCAAAATTAGATGTTCACTGGCGTAAGTAATGGGGTATTACATAATATCAATAAAAACATTTAAATGGTAATGGGCTTTTTGTTAAGGCAGGTGTTTTCATGAATGAATCAGAATACATTAATACAGTTCATTAATTATTCAGGAATAATAATGTGAAATGGTACATGACCCAACCATAAGGTCCTAGGAAATAATTGGGAGTTAATTAAAGAGTGTAACTTCCTTGTGACTGAGAAACACAAAGCATTGTTTAGTAATTAAGACCTGAGCACCAAAATAAAAATCTCACCGTAAAATTCGCACATCATACTGTCCTGCTGTTAATTTTATCAGAAGCCCAAATTATACAATTAACAGATAAATTAACGATACAATCTGTAAGGCATAAACAGTTCAAAACAATTTCTACATTATTCACCAACAATATAACAACAACCCCATCCAAGCGACATCCAAATTGTTATCTTTTGGCATATACATGTTATATACCAACATACATATCAAAGAGGCAGTCAATATAATAATAAACAACACGCTGAAGCATGTATGGAACAATGGCGATATCAGTCGCTTGTAAACTGATAGAGATCGCAGAACTTAACACATCACACAACAACTTTCTGTTCGTCAAGATGATTGATATATTTCTAACGTGAACTGACATTGGAAAGAAGTCTTGAAGAAGTGTTTGCAACATATATCTTAACAATCTCCAAAAGAAATGTTTACACACTCCTGGAAATGGAAAAAAGAACACATTGACACCGGTGTGTCAGACCCACCATACTTGCTCCCGACACTGCGAGAGGGCTGTACAAGCAATGATCACACGCACGGCACAGCGGACACACCAGGAACCGCGGTGTTGGCCGTCGAATGACGCTAGCTGCGCAGCATTTGTGCACCGCCGCCGTCAGTGTCAGCCAGTTTGCCGTGGCATACGGAGCTCCATCGCAGTCTTTAACACTGGTAGCATGCCGCGACAGCGTGGACGTGAACCGTATGTGCAGTTGACGGACTTTGAGCGAGGGCGTATAGTGGGCATGCGGGAGGCCGGGTGGACGTACCGCCGAATTGCTCAACACGTGGGGCGTGAGGTCTCCACAGTACATCGATGTTGTCGCCAGTGGTCGCCCGTCGACCTGGGACCGGACCGCAGCGACGCACGGATGCACGCCAAGACCGTAGGATCCTACGCAGTGCCGTAGGGGACCGCACCGCCACTTCCCAGCAAATTAGGGACACTGTTGCTCCTGGGGTATCGGCGAGGACCATTCGCAACCGTCTCCATGAAGCTGGGCTACGGTCCCGCACACCGTTAGGCCGTCTTCCGCTCACGCCCCAACATCGTGCAGCCCGCCTCCAGTGGTGTCGCGACAGGCGTGAATGGAGGGACGAATGGAGACGTGTCGTCTTCAGCGATGAGAGTCGCTTCTGCCTTGGTGCCAATGATGGTCGTATGCGTGTTTGGCGCCGTGCAGGTGAGCGCCACAATCAGGACTGCATACGACCGAGGCACACAGGGCCAACACCCGGCATCATGGTGTGGGGAGCGATCTCCTACACTGGCCGTACACCACTGGTGATCGTCGAGGGGACACTGAATAGTGCACGGTACATCCAAACCGTCATCGAACCCATCGTTCTACCATTCCTAGACCGGCAAGGGAACTTGCTGTTCCAACAGGACAATGCACGTCCGCATGTATCCCGTGCCACCCAACGTGCTCTAGAAGGTGTAACTCAACTACCCTGGCCAGCAAGATCTCCGGATCTGTCCCCCATTGAGCATGTTTGGGACTGGATGAAGCGTCGTCTCACGCGGTCTGCACGTCCAGCACGAACGCTGGTCCAACTGAGGCGCCAGGTGGAAATGGCATGGCAAGCCGTTCCACAGGACTACATCCAGCATCTCTACGATCGTCTCCATGGGAGAATAGCAGCCTGCATTGCTGCGAAAGGTGGATATACACTGTACTAGTGCCGACATTGTGCATGCTCTGTTGCCTGTGTCTATGTGCCTGTGGTTCTGTCAGTGTGATCATGTGATGTATCTGACCCCAGGAATGTGTCAATAAAGTTTCCCCTTCCTGGGACAATGAATTCACGGTGTTCTTATTTCAATTTCCAGGAGTGTAGGTATAAATCTCAACTAAAAGACATCACAGTACTTCGAGTAATTGCTTTTGCACTGCCTATCTGCACTCCCATTAAGTATGGTGTTTGGACACTCCTTACCGTTATCTGAACGTATTTTGTCCCTCTATATTTTGTTTCATGCTACAAATCCGTGGTTATAACTACAATTACAGAAATGGAAGATTCCCAAGAAACTTTGAGGCTTACACACAATAATGCTTTGCTTCCTGTCGTCTGCTACCAATGATGTCACTTTTTAGCCTTAAATCGTATGTACAGTACATACATATCTTCTTAATATTCACATAAATCCAGTATATGATGGTGTTTTAAGCTTGTAACACACGTACCAGAAATAAAATCAAATTATGACTGATCACAGTAAACTTGTAGGTTCAGTCACATTAAAAACTAAACTAAAATGTTTGTCGTAAAAGTTATTCAGCCAGTCAAGCAATTAATACTACTTTCGAAAATAAAAATGCTCCAGAAAAATTGCAAACATTTCAATAAAAATTGTATGAAAAATATCATAAATAAACATAAAATAAATAATCATTGCACCAAATTACTTGAATACTGACATTAAAACAAACTGCAAAAAATTATTAGAAAATACGCTTAAATTATAAGTGAAAAACGAACTCAAAGCACTTTGTATGAAAGAACAAATGATCAACACACACTTGGGCTACTGAGTGGGAAGTTGCTTCACTGACTAGAATATGAATCTATTTCTAAAACAGTCAAAAAGTGCATCAAATGCATCGTGCAGAAAATGAAACCACCTGGCATCTTATCGAACAGTAGTTACTTTTCAAATAGAACGAAATCAGTCGAGATGCACACAAATTCTTCACTCCCTTCATCAACATAGTATAATATTTACCGCATATGTAGATGCGTAACTGAGCAAAGAATTCAAGCTCCATTCAACGAAAAGAGCCAAGAGAAGCTCATTGCCAGTCTCATACTGATTTTGACCATTGCAGTTAGGAAGAAAACTGACTGACTGGCAATCTACCACAAAATCAACGAAATTGTAGCCATAAAGAATGTAAACCCACTCCAGAGCATGCAGCAAAAGCAAAGAAGCCCTCACATGTAACATAAACAGTAAGCTAAATGATTTTAAAAGCTGAAAAGGGCAATGCTATTGTAATGATGAATAGAGAAACGTACATAGAGAAAATGAGATTTCTTCCAAGCTAACAACATAATAGAAGTTCTTATGGATCCAACAGCCAGTCTCCAAAAGCAATTAAATATATTTCAAATAACACAAAATTCATATTCAGCAGTTAAGAAGCAAGTTTTGTTATGGCAATGAAACACCCAAACATCCTCCCTCAGATCACAACGCAAAAATCTCAAAAATTGAATCCATATCAGATCCATAGTAAGCTGTAGGAACAGTCCCAACATTCAAACTTAGTAAGAAACTTTTCAAAATTCTCAAAGATACACACATATTCAACAATAGAGAAATACTTAGAAACACAGCAGAGTTTAAACAATTTATCAAAGACATGAAAATTTCAGATGGAAGCACATTTACCTCATTTGATCTACATATTCTTCTGCACCATTAGACCATACATTGCTGATTATAAATGAAAAGATCAGACATGTTCTCTGGCAGAAGGGGGTGGGGGGTTGTGTGGGACTAATCAATCCAGACATCGACTGTAAGATGTGATACCTTTGGTACAAACTTTTATCTCTTTGTCTGTAGTTATCTCGGATTGTCGATATACATGTATTTTGTGCAGTGAGTAACAAGTAATTCAATACATTTGAATTCTGTATATATCATTTCCTTGCCATCTTACCCATTAATTTCAGCTCACAAAAAGACAAAAAGATCCTATCTACATGTGTTAGAGAACTATTGGAGCTAAAGAATTTGCTCTCTTTTACAACTACTTTAAGTTCAAAAATAAATGACCAGCCAATGAATTTGTACCTGCCTGGGTTGCTAGCTGAAATATTTATAAGCATCTTATAATATCACCATACCCACAAAAACGTTATTTACCACTACAGATATGTAGATGGTACTATAATTTCAATCAATGGCACAAAAGCTGACATCTGTGAGTTGAACCAACAGCTCAATGGCTTCAACCAAAATATAAAGTACACTGTAGGTGGCAGAGTAAACTCTAGACTTGTCAGTTACAATAATGAACATCGAAAATAATTGAAATTTAATATAAATCTGCTAAACACACTACCACCCACAACATTCTGTGTTACTCCACATCACACAAAATGGCAGTATTCCAGTAGATGGTTAATAGAGCAGCTCAGCTACCACCCTCTGAACTTAAATTTAAGCAATAAATGGGAAAAATAAAATAAACAGCCACTGAAAAAGCCTACTATAGTGACTCCACAGTAGTTGCATCAATACACTCAATAATGTTGAGGCTGTCACAACACAAAAACACAATGAAAATAAGATCTTCCACACAATCCTATTTCTGGCTAATGTTTCATATCAAATTGCCAATGTCTTTGGACACAGAGGCATTATAAACACATCTTTCATCACCAACAACAAGACCAGGCAGAAATTACCTTACAGCAACAATATGAGAAAACCACTATACCACACAGGTGCACATGAAATTGAATATTTGGACTATGAGTATTTCTATGTAAGTCAGATAGGTAAATCATCTGAGATCGTGTTCAAGGAACACATTGCAACACTAAGAAACAAAACCTGCCACTCATCAGTAGCAGACATCATCCTTCATGGTGTTGAACACATTTTTGATGACACATGTGTCAGAATTCTCCTCATCCAACTAAAAGCAAAGGATTCTAGACATGCTGGGAAGACTCAAACTATAGAAGCACCAAATAAAAGACTCTGTGCTCATTCTAAATGACAAAAGTGGCAACAATTCTAACTGTATCATATTTCCTTTAACAGCAGCTCACATTATTAAATACCCCCCCCCCACTATACACATACACATACGTTTACATAATCAAATGAAGAAAATAATGTAAATTTACACTATACAATGCCTACAAAGCGGGAAAATTGAAACCTTTTTAATATGAACATTACTGTAACCAGAATTTTCATCCCAAAGCCTAAGTACGTTGATGGATGTTGGAAGTAGTGGTTAATAAGGCCCTCTTCAATTATGAAAATTTACATATTTCAGACTTATTGCCTGGTGAATGATGGCAACAACTTAAACCTTTTGTACCAGAATCGAAAACTTTCTTCTCAACCGTAGACAGTAATATTTCCACATGGAAATTATTTTTACAATGTTGTGATTGCAATAGCACAGACTAACTAACAAATTCAATTAGGTTGTAAATGTGTGCGCAGATTAGTACAAGCATCCCAAGATCTGTGAAGAGCGTTCTGCAAGATTTTCAGTTTGCAACTAGATATTCACACATACTCTGGGGTGGACACCCAACACCGTGGTCGAGCCTTTTGTGGAGGGCGCCATGTAAATCGCTATCCTTGCGGAGACCACTACAATAATCGTTGCAATACATTCGTCAGTTTCGACCCCATCACCCCACATCTCCATCCCCTACCAGGATAGGCTGCCATCAGGCCACTACTGGATCGCATGCTGATGGTACCACCCACCTATGGTGCCAATTAACTGGGATTCCCTGCATAATTTTGGGTCAATACCAGGTCACCCCACTAAATGCACTAGTAATATTGATGGCTCCTTTGTTTTAATATGATGTAGAAGCCGTGGGACGTTCAGATCCCACAGACGGCCCTTGGTTAGCTTGGACGCTTTTCGACACGCTCCCACCTCTCTGCAGGAGCCGACATGAATGCAGACACATCAGCCCATGCGTGCACTCTTTCAGCTGGGTGGAGGAAGAGGGTGTTAGATGACTACTGCACTCTGAGCCGAGAACAAAATCATAGAGGTAGAGGCAATAGCCAAACATGAAGACATGAAATGTTTCTACACTTCTCAGTCGATGACTTCTTTCTCTTGGCTGGGAATTACTCACCGTGCATGGTGCTCTAGGAGTTACTCATTAATTTTCCATCACTTTGATAAGCATTTTGTTTCAGTAGAGTATTCCACAGCATTTAGTTGCTTTTATTGGCAGTTACCACTAATTCTTCCAAGTAGGCATTGTGGAGCTTCTCTTCATACGTAATATTAGACTTTTAGAGATAAAAGTTTTGTATATATATTATAGCACCTCCCCCCATGAACCATGGACCTTGCCATTGGTGGGGAGGCTTGCGTGCCTCAGCGATACAGATAGCCGTACCGTAGGTAAAACCACAACGGAGGGGTATCTGTTGAGAGGCCAGACAAACATGTGGTTCCTGAAGAGGGGCAGCAGCCTTTTCAGTAGTTGCAAGGGCAACAGTCTGGATGATTGACTGATCTGGCCTTGTGACACTGACCAAAACGGCCTTGCTGTGCTGGAACTGCGAACAGCTGAAAGCAAGGGGAAACTACGGCCGTAATTTTTCCCGAGGGCATGCAGCTTCACTGTATGGTTAAATGATGATGGCGTCCTCTTGGGTAAAATATTCCGGAGGTAAAGTAGTCCCCCATTTGGATCTCCCGGCGGGGACTACTCAGGAGGACGTAGTTATCAGGAAAAAGAAAACTGGCGTTCTACGGATCGGAGAGTGGAATGTTAGATTCCATAATCGGGCAGGGAGGTTAGAAAATTTAAAAAGGGAAATGGATAGGTTTAAGTTAGATATAGTGGGAATTAGTGAGGTTCGGTGGAAGGAGGAACAAGACTTCTGGGCAGGTGACTACAGGGTTATAAACACAAAATCAAATAGGGGTAATGCAGGAGTAGGTTTAATAATGAATAGGAAAATAGGAATGCGGGTAAGCTACAACAAACAGCATAGTGAACGCATTATTGTGGCCGTGATAGATACAAAGCCCACACCTACTACAGTAGTACAAGTTTATATGCCAACTAGCTCTGCAGATGACGAAGAAATTGAAGAAATGTATGATGAAATAAAAGAAATTATTCAGATTGTGAAGGGAGACGAAAATTTAATAGTCTTGGGTGGCTGGGCCTCGGTAGTACGAAAAGGAAGAGAAGGAAACATAGTAGGTGAATATGGAATGGGAGTCAGGAACGAAAGAATAAGCCGCCTGGTAGAATTTTGCACAGAGCGTAACTTAGTCATAGCTGACACTTGGTTCAAGAATCATGAAAGAAGGTTGTATACATGGAAGAAGCCTGGAGATACTGACAGGTTTCAGATAGATTATATAATGGTAAGACAGAGATTTAGGAACCAGGTTTTAAATTGTAAGACATTTCCAGGGGCAAATGTGGATTCTGACCACAATCTATTGGTTATGACCTGTAGATTAAAACTGAAGAAACTTGAAAAAGGTGGGAATTTAAGGAGATGGGACCTGGATAAACTGACTAAAGCAAAGGTTGTACAGAGTTTCAGGGAGAGCATAACGGAACAATCGACAGGAATGGGGGAGAGAAATACAGTAGAAGAAGAATCGGTAGCTTTGAGGGATGAAGTAGTGAAGGCAGCAGAGGATCAAGTAGGTAAAGAGACGAAGGCTAGTAGAAATCCTTGGGTGACAGAAGAAATACTGAATTTAATTGATGAAAGGAGAAAATATAAAAATGCAATGAATGAAGCAGGCAAAAACGAATACAAACGTCTCAAAAATGAGATCGACCAGGAAGTGCAAAATGGCTAAGCAGGGATGGCTAGAGGACAAATGTAAGGATGTAGAGGCTTATCTCACTAG
Source organism: Schistocerca nitens (assembly GCF_023898315.1). Lineage (NCBI taxonomy): Eukaryota > Metazoa > Arthropoda > Insecta > Orthoptera > Acrididae > Schistocerca > Schistocerca nitens. The sequence goes on from NC_064618.1 coordinate 148,202,953, forward strand.
GGGTAAGATAGATACAGCCTACAGGAAAATTAAAGAGACCTTCAGAGAAAGGAGAAACACTTGTATGAATATCAAAAGCTCAGATGGAAATGCAGTTCTAAGCAAAGATGGGAAAGCAGAAAGGTGGAAGGAGTATATAGAGGGTCTATACAAGGGCGATGTACTTGAGGACAATATTATGGAAATGGAAGAGGATGTAGATGAAGATGAAATGGGAGATATAACACTGCGTGTAGAGTTTGACAGAGCACTGAAAGACCTGAGTCGAAACAAGGCCCCGGGAGTACACAACATTCCATTAGAACTACTGACGCCCTTGGGAGAGCCAGTCCTGACGAAAATTTACTATCTGGTGTGCAAGATCTATGAAACAGGCGAAATACCCTCAGACTTCAAGAAGAGTATAATAATTCCAATCCCAAAGAAAGCAGGTGTTGACAAATGTGAAAATTACCGAACTGTCAGTTTAATAAGTCACGGCTGCAAAATACTAAGGCGGATTCTTTACAGACGAATGGTAAAACTAGTAGAAGCCGACCTCTGGGAAGATCAGTTTGGATTCCGTAGAAATTTTGGGACACGTGAGGCAATACTGACCCAACGACTTATCTTAGAAGCTAGATTAAGGAAAGACAAACCCACGTTTCTAGCATGTGTAGACTTAGAGAAAGACCTTGACAATGTTGACTGGAATACTCTCTTTCAAATTCTGAAGGTGGCAGGGGTAAAATACAGGGAGCGAAAGGCTATTTACAATTTGTACAGAAACCAGATGGCAGTTATAAGAGTCGAGGGGCATGAAAGGGAAGCAGTGGTTGGGAAGGGAGTGAGACAGGGTTGTAGTCTCTCCCCGATGTTATTCAATTTGTATATCGAGCAAGCAGTAAAGGAAACAAAAGAAAAATTCGGAGTAGGTATTAAAATCCATGGAGAAGAAATAAAAACTTTGAGGTTCGCCGATGACATTTTAATTTTGTCAGAGACAGCAAAGGACTTGGAAGAGCAGTTGAATGGAATGGATAGTGTCTTGAAAGGAGGGTATAAGATGAACATCAACAAAAGCAAAACGAGGATAATGGAATGTAGTCGAATTAAGTCAGGTGATGCTCGGGGAATTAGATTAGGAAATGAGTCACTTAAAGTAGTAAAGGAGTTTTGCTATTTGGGGAGCAAAATAACTGATGATGGTCGAAGTAGAGAGGATATAAAATGTAGACTGGCAATGGCAAGGAAAGCGTTTCTGAAGAAGAGAAATTTGTTAACATCGAGTATAGATGTAAGTGTCAGGAAGACGTTTCTGAAAGTATTTGTATGGAGTGTAGCCACGTATGGAAATGAAACATGTACGATAAATAGTTTAGACAAGAAGAGAATAGAAGCTTTCGAAATGTGGTGCTACAGAAGAATGCTGAAGATTAGATGGGTACGGTGGTCTAGCGGTTCTGGCGCTGCAGTGCGGAACCGCGGGACTGCTACGGTCGCAGGTTCGAATCCTGCCTCGGGCAAGGATGTGTGTGATGTCCTTAGGTTAGTTAGGTTTAAGTAGTTCTAAGTTCTAGGGGACTTATGACCTAAGATGTTGAGTCCCATAGTGCTCAGAGCCATTTGAACCATTTTTTTAGATGGGTAGATCATATAACTAATGAGGAAGTATTGAATAGGATTGCGGAGAAGAGAAGTTTGTGGCACAACTTGAGTAGAAGGAGGGATCGGCTGGTAGGACATGTGTTGAGGCATCAAGGGATCACCAGTTTAGAATTGGAGGGTAGCGTGGAGGGTAAAAATCGTAGAGGGAGACCAAGAGATCAATACACTAAGCAGATTCGGAAGGATGTAGGTTGTAGTAGGTACTGAGAGATGAAGAAGCTTGCACAGGATAGAGTAGCATGGAGAGCTGCATCAAACCAGTCTCGGGACTGAAGACCACAACAACAACAACAACATTATAGCATTTTCTCTAAACTGCGTGTAATATCACCACCATCCTGTGTGCGACGCAAAGAATGGCTCCTCTGTTAGTTACATGAAAAGGCATTTATTGTGGACTACTATCAGTCTGAAATTTAAAAATGGTTCAAATGGTTCGAACCACTATGGGACTTAACATCTGAGGTCATCAGTGCCCTAGACTTAGAACTACTTAAACCTAATTAACCTAAGGACATCACACACATCCATGCCCGAGGCAGGATTCTAACCTGCGACCGTAACAGCAGCGCGGTTCCAGACTAAAGCGCCTAGAACTGCTTGGCCACAGAGGCCGGCCTGAAACGGAAATACGAAAGTGATAATATCACTTCAAATAAGAGAAACTACTCAAAGCGGACATGCAAGGAAGGGGTTGCTACGGAATGCCTACAGTATTAAATTTTTATCTAAAAGTGCACCGAATATTCCCCCGGAGGGCAGGTCACTCCTACTTACAACGATGGTGAAATAGACGCAATATCCGTCCGTGTCTGGATTGCAGAGCGTTCTCTAGGCTCTGCAATGACGGTACTCCCTGAGGAATGAGGTTTCAAAGAATGAGCATTAGTTCACGAAACACCGCTCTTACAACACTCACGTTTCGTCATTACGATATCTTGCAAAAAGTATACATAGGTGAAAAGATTATTTCTGCCTTTCTAGATTTCTATACCACTGTGTTAGCTGATAAAGAACCTATGATCATAAGAATCATAAAATACATGAATCATAAAATATATGACTGGCTCGAAGACTTTTGGCTGATACAACCCAACACATTATACTGGACAGGAAATGTTTAACGGACACATCACACATGGCCCAAGACAGCGGAACAGAACGGCAAATGTTTTCAAAATGCCTAAGCGATATATGATATGTGTTAGTCCGACTGTTCACTGACAATGCAATTATCACAAATAGATGACTGCAAGGAAATGGTGTACTCTTTAGACAGTGGCGAACTAAATTGTAATTAATTGAACTTATCAGATCTAACAATTATGGTTTCAACACTTGATCATTTCCAGTAGAATCGACTACTGGAAGAGGTATGGTTACTGTCTAACAGTGTAAAGGCTTTAGATTCACATATAGTTTACTTTTAAAAACTCACTTTATTTTAATCTAGGAACGACCTCGTATTTTCAGATTCGAGTCGTAGATTTATTGAAAGCTTCCCAATAATTTTAGTTTCGAATAATTTTTACACAGCAGTTCCCTGCTACTTGTTCTCAACGCGTAATTCAGATCTCTTTAAATTCTCTGTACTTTGCTTATGTAACAAATTAACTAAAATATTTTGATCTCCTTTTTTCTTACTTCATATAGTGTTACATGAGTTTGGCATCTCGTTGTCGGTGTCCAGTCAATTAAATTCGTTTGGATGTTACCTCTTCATTACAAAAATAAATCTACCAACTGTTACAGAAAACGTTCGTCGGTGTGCTTTGCTGTTGTTGTATCTGCAGAGACAATACCATCTGAAACTAGAATCAGCGTCTCACTTTAGGATTTATCCGGTGAAAGTATGAAACTTCATATCACTATTAAATGGTGGTAAGAAATATTTCTTCGCCTGCTTCATTTGACTACTGATACCTTTTTTTCTTTGCCCGTTCTGTGTGATCTTGTTTTTCAAATAGCAGAACTTTACTTCTTGTACTGCAAAGTCTTCTTCAGTTTTGACTTAAAGGAAACTGTTATGCAAAGGAATGGAACGACTGGTAGAAGCCGACCTAGAGGAATATCATTTAAGGGTCCAGAGAATTGTAAGAGCAGACGAGACAACACTGTCCTTACGACTTATCGTAGGGAATAAAGACAGATACGCCTACATTCACAGTTTTTACAGATTTTTAAACGACTTTTTATCAGTATGTAATGGAACACACTATTTGGGATTCTGAAGTTGTCAGAGATAATATATAGCGAATGTAAGATTATGCACAACCTACACAGGAACAGAACTATAGTTCTAACGGTCGGAGGATATGAAAGGAAAGCAGTAACTGAGAAGGTAGTGAGAAAGGACCTATATGTTGAGCGAGCACGGAGGGAAACCAAGAAGAAATTTGCGAAGAAAATTAAAGTTCATGGAGAGCAAACAACAATTTTAAGATTTGCCGATAACATTATAATCCTTCAATCGGTTTCTTCTGGGTACAGTAGGCAGATTCAAATAGATGCAGATTATAGTAGTTGCTTAGATATCGAGAGTTGCAAAGGATGACTCGAGTAGAGTGCTGAATGAAACCAGGCTTCGCAATAAATACCAAAACGACATGCTTTCTACTTAGTTCTTGAGGCTCTCGTGGCCACTTCACGTATTATTCGTTGGCTTTTGTCTCTGGCCTCCACCCGATGTATGTTGAATGCTTTTCCATTCGTTTCGTCAGTACGAGTGATTGGTAATGTCAAAGGTTCATTTCCGCCACCAGCAATGGATACGTCGTCCTTTCTGCCTCTCTTCATCACCTTCATCTTAGCTGCGCTTGTCCTTCAGGGATATTATCTGCCGCGTATGCCGTCCGTTATACTGAACAAGTATTGTAAGTGCTCTTTATCTCCCACAAGGTGTGCAAGGCAACTTCTGAGAGGTCTGAAAGGTAGGAGAGGAGGTACTGGAGGAAGTAAAGCTATGAATCACAACGTTTACGTGTGACACACTTCCCAAAAGACGAAAACCGAATTTCGGAAACCGTTTTTCGCTGTCATATTTACATGTTAAGGTCGGAAGCGGATTTGCTAGCCTAGTTAAATATGGCGTCTGGAAAACAGCTGATCTAGTTTCTGATTCCATCAACACAGTTGTTATTTCTCTTCACTTAAATATTACAGGTAGACAGTTTCGTGCTCAGTCTAATATTTCTGCTTCTCTTTCACTGCACAACAGGACCATCTTAACCGAATATTCTGAAAACAAGACGTAACTTGACAATCCAAGCCCATTTCAAAACCGGTTGCTTTTACATGGAAGCGAAAATCGATTGCGGATTCGAAAATCGATTGTGGATTTGAAAACCAGCAACTAGAACGGACTTCTAGAATCGATTTTTAAGTGTTTACGTGACCACCCAGAAGCGGTATTGGTAAATCGGTTTACGAAATCCGGTTTCGGGAGCCCCTCGTAAACGAGTGAATGAGTGTCGCTAAGTCATGCTTGAATCTCTCAGTCGATAGAATCTTATCCGCGGAAGGCAGAGGTACAGCATACAGTTATAGTCTGACAGGAAGCTTTAAGTCAGCATACATTCCACTGCAGAGTGAAAATTAATTCTAATTCTCGAAAAAATTCCCTAGGCTGTGGGTAAGCAACTCCTCGTTAATGTCAACTTTATTCAAGAGTCATCTGCGTTGTCTATAATACATGATTTTACGAATTCACACACTTGCCTTTTTGCTGGTGTAGCACATATTGATTTGTGCTGTCTGTCTTGGCATTGGCTTGCACGACAAAAGTCTGCATGAGTAAACGAAAGTGAAATAAAGCATAATCGATGTTCTGGTCAGTCTGTGAATGTCCAAGTTTTGAATGACAGACTACAGAAAAAGTGTTATCGTGTCTCCGCTAGTTTTGAAACAATTCAGTCCGCACTTCTCTAGGTATCATTAATATTTGTTGCAATAAGCTCACGTGAGCGTAGAATCGAAAAGTATTTTCTTTCTCGTCCATCTGCTATACTGTAGTTGTGCACGAAATGGAGTGCGTAGATCTTTGGTCGGCATGCCAGAAAGCAGTAGTTCGACACCCAATTTAGATAGAGACCACTGAGATCCAGGCATAGTATGAAGATATTCATTTTATTTACCTTTTCTAATTCCGCACTGATCTTTGTTCGCTGTCTCATCACTATTCTTTCTATCAATTAGAATAGCCATCAGTTTACAAGCGTGGGACGTCTGCTTGATAATCTTACCATTTAGGCAGTGTGATGACATTACTCTTCTGATAATTGGATCATTAGTTGGCTGTTCCATATATTTTTGACACCATATCAGATATTTTGTTCTTCCGTCTTCCATTGGTTTTCTGCTTTTGCAGAGTGTCAGAGGTTAATAAGTTCTTTCATTTTTACTTTCGACCCTCTTCTGAATAACTAGCCTCAATTGTTTCAGTTGCTTTGTTTCCCACTACTTTGGAATATTCATACTTCGTCTCATTTCAACACCTGGTTGTGCTTTACAGGTAAGAATTTGGTTTGCAGACTTTTGTCTACCTAAAATGGTTCATAGTTATTATATTCCCATATCCTCTTGTTCTTTCCAAGTATACTTTCTGTTCGCGTGAATGTGGAAATGGCTGGTCACTTTAACCGTATGCAAGCTTCAGTAGAAGTCTCCCTCTTTATTTTTTTACAGCACTCATACTCCAGGAACCTCACCCTCATCTGGTGTTAGACAGATATTCATGCCGTGAGCGATCATATTGCTCACGACTACCATGTTTCCGTTGTTCTTCATATTTTTAATCTATCTCCTCTTCCATAGCCGAGGTCGCTAAGGCAAGCACATCACCCTGTGCGGTAGCGCTCGACTCAAAGCTAAGCTGATACAAATCCGCGTGATGGATGAAATTTTCCCCATCAGTGTTTGGCCAGAAAGGGGAAGACAAGTCGTGGTGTAAAGTTCCTAATAGCCAGGCTTTGCGCAGATGTCCTGTACTACATTCCAAACCACTTTTCAGTGTCTCATGAAGTGAAGTCATGAGGCCTGTTGATGGCGATCCTCCCATCGTATGTGGATGTTAGGCCCGCGTGGTCGCCGTCGGAGTACGCTAAGTGCTGGCAGAGAGTTTTACCCTCACCCTTCTCTCATTGTCATCATCATCGTCATACAACACAAACATAGCACCACATATTAATTACACTCACATACACGCTACAAATACTCGTATACATAAGACACAGCTCTCAAGTGCCTGTGAGGAGACGGGCCTTTGAGTGACTCGCCGGTTGAAGCTACCCCTTGAGAGCTCCCAGCCAACAATGTCATACGAATTTAATCTACTTTTTTAATCTGATTGTCAAAATGTCTTTGTATTGGTTTACCATCGGTCTCTCTTCCGTCACGGTGATCCTATGTCTCATTCATCGTTCTTCATATTTTTAATATCTTTGGCACATAGCCTTTGCATCTGCTTAACATCGGTTTGTGAAGTATGTATATAAATCTGTAGAATGCTGGCTGAGGTTAGTTTCCATTTATAAAAATGTAATACGCTTTACATTGTTAGCACTCCAAAACAATATGATCGAATGTAACTTACCTTCTCTATTACACTTTGTTATTCTCACTCAGTCTAACCTCGGACTGTCCATCTCTCTCTTCAGATTGTCCAGTTTCTCCACAACATGCAGATATCTATCATCCCATGCCTTGATTTATAGAACACTAGCTCAGTACCTGACGTTGCCTGGATATGTATTTATTCCAGTCTTCTATTAGTCCATCCCCTCGCCCCCCTCTCTGTCCATCTCTCCCCTCTCCATCTTGATGTCCTCTTTTTTTCTTTTCTCTGTCCATCTCCTCCTCTCTCCTCTCCCTGTTCATCTCCTCCACTTTCCTTTCTCAATCCATCTCATCCTCATCTGCTCCTGCTCCCTCTCTACCTGTCTCTTCTTACATTTGCCTTTTTTATCTCTTCTACTTTGCTTTTGCTGTTCATCTCCTCCTGTCCCCCCCTCCCTGTTCATTTCCCTGTCCCCTTGTCTCTGTTCTCACCTCCTCCCCCACTTGTGTCCATCTCCTCCTTCACTCCTCGCTGTCTGTTCGTCACCTCCTCCCCCACTTGTGTCCATCTCCTCCTTCACTCCTCGCTGTCTGTTCGTCACCTCCTCCCCCCTTTTCTCTCCACGTTGTCACTCTCAACCAAATATGACTCTGTAGGTTCTTACTCCCAGAGTATTTCTTTCCAGATCGTAACTTATATTTGTACCAAATTTTGTTGAAATCGTCCAGGAGTAAAGGAAGAGTTTTTCCCATGTCAGATATATTTGGCATGTATTTAACATATTTCACACATAAATATACACACATTTCGCCCCTATCTCTAGCGTATTTCGCCTTGCAGTTTCATTTTCATGCAGCTTAATGTTTATGACGTCGTATCTCCTGAACGGTGTTCTGTACAATTGCACAATGTCGCATGTGCATGCAGTGGCATTTGTGGCTACTGTCTGCGAAATGTGTTGTGAATAGAGATGGTGGCAACGAAGTAATAAATTAAAATGTCACATATGATGCAGCAGTTTTCACGCATCTCAGTGTTCGTGACCGTGTGATATCCTGAACTATGTATCGAATGATGACATAATTTTACTGGTACACTCCGTCATATTTGTGAATATTGCCTGAAAAATGTGTCGCAAATACAGTTAATAGCAAAGGAACAATAAATTAGAACAGCAACAGTAGGCATAGTCACAACAGTAGCTGACAATCCACCATCAGCCACTGCAGAACCACTACCACCAGCAGCAGCAGATGAATCAGCATCATCACTAATCCCAGCGACAAGACCAAATACTAACATGGTGAGTAAACAGAAAACAGTGCTTCCCTCCCATGTACATGAATTTTTAGTGGTAGGCCGAAGGGGGAGGAAGAGCTGAAGGTAAACAGACTCAAGCACAGATCAGACAGTTTTGATGTCCTTCACTGGAATGTACAATGTTTTTCTAATAAGTTGGAAGTAGTGGAAGATGTCATAGAGACTTACCACATAGATGTAGTCTGTCTCGTAGAACACTGGTTAAAGCATGATGAAATGGATCTATACTGCCCTGAGGGCTTCACTGTAGCTGAAGAATATTGTAGAACTAATAAAAATCATGGTGGGTGTGTATTTCTAAAAAAAGGGATTAAATATGAACCAATAGCAAAAGTTAAAGCATAATCTTTAGAAATGTTCTGTGAAATTGCAGCTGTTGGGATTAACAGATTCAAATGTAATAGTTGTGGCTTTGTACTCAACTAAGACTGGAGGCAATTCAACAGATGATTTTGTTAACAAGTTAGTGTCTTTATGTGAGACAGTCTGTAAGTATAAGTGTAGAATAATAATCTGTTGAGATTTCAATTTGAATTTTCAGTTGTCCACTATCTATAACTCATATCTAAATAATTTATTAAATCCTTTTGGTCTTCATATTATAACCACTGAAACAACAAGGCCACATTATAATGGTACAGGTATCTGTTTTGACAATATAGTTGTATCAAATGAGTTAATGCACCTCAAGTCAGAGGTAATTAAGACCTGGGTATCTGACTACTGGCCACTATTTCTTAGAACAGATATAACAAGAAATTGTAACACTTTCTCAGTGCACATGGCAGGAAAGAAAGTATGTGTGATTGATTATGATAATCTAAATATGTTTAAGTCTTACAGTGATAAAAGTAATTGGTTGCAGGTTTATCAAGAACATGCAATAGATAAAAAGGTGGAAGAACTCATATCTACTGTTTCTGTATATGCTAAGATGTCGTTTCGTATTAAGTTACTAAATAATAAAAAGGCACTTAGAGTAAATAAGGTCAAGGATGAAAAGATGTTGAAGATCAAGAGGGAGTGTGATCAATATTATGACTGGTATGGAAGTACAGGTTCTCAAGTAATTAAAAACAATCTCACAGTGAAAAATTAAAGATTAAGACAGGCATATACTAACATCTGAAAATAAGACACGTGCAATGTGGAAGATCATTAATCGTCAGTGCAATAGGAAAATGACTTCACAGGCTGAAAGCTGTAATCTGAATGCTGCACAGTTAAATACATTCTTCACTGAGAAGATGCAAGAAATAATAGAGGTGATTGGCACTTCCAGTATAGCCACTGACCATAATTATTACATGAGAAACACCACACAGCCTGAAAGTACATTTAGCTTTAAACTGGTCAACGTACAGGATGTTACTAAGATACTGAAGAAAATGAAAAACAGTTTCAGTAATGATGTTTATGATTTTAGTTCAGCCATGTTCAAGTGTAGTTCAGTTCAACTGCCAGAATTGATAACACTTGTAGTAAATACAAGTATATTGGAGGCTCAGTTCCCAAAGGCACTAAAGTTTGTTAAAGTCACTCCAACACACCCAAAAGGCAGCCTTTCAAGTTGTTATAATTTTAGGCCTGTTTCAATTGTGCCAGTCTTGTCTAAAGTGATAGAAGCTACACTAAATAATCAAATTGTAAAATACTTTGAAGGAAACAAGATCTTCACTGATAGTCAATCTGGCTTTAGACCAGGGTTAGGAACTGTTAAATCTGCCTTATCAGTTTTAACACAGTGTGTGAAGCAACTACAAAGCAAGCTAGTGGTTCAGAATAAACTCTTTAATTTATCAAAAGCTTTCGACACTGTGTCTCATGAAATCTTTCTGAACAAACTGTAACTCTGTGGCTTTACAGGAAGTGCTCTGGAACTGATAAAATCTTATCTAAGTCATAGAGTGCAGAAGGTGGCTTTTAATGGTGGTGAATCAGATTACTTACCTGTGGGCATAGGTGTCCCACAAGGTTCTGTAGTTGGCCCAACTCTATTTATCATTTATATAAATGACATACCATGTAAGATAGTTTTGCCGTCAACTAGGACTTACTTATTTGCAGATGATCTTGCAGTCTGTATAGCTGCAGAAACAGCGCAGAAGGTGAAATATGAAGCAGACCAGCGCACTGTCAAAGTTGACAATTAGTGTAAAGTTAATTGCCTTTGTGTCAACCGATAAAAATACAAGACCTGTATGTATCGTGGAATAATGACACTTAATTTGAGCAAGCTCAAATGCTGTTAATTTCCTTGGCATCTCAACTGATTCAAAATTATCCTGGAGCAGCGATATAGAAAAAGTGGGAAGCAACATTAGCAAAGGAATATTTGCTCTAAGGAAGCTTCGTCTTTGTCTAAAAGTGCCAGTGCTTAAAGTGGTTTATTTTGCTTTAATACATAGTCACATTTCCTATGGCACAATACTGTTGGGACATCAAAGCAAGGCAGCTAATGTCTTAAAACTACAAAAGAAGGCAATAAGACTGATATGTATCTTGGCACCCAGAGCTCATTGTAGGCCAAGCTTTAAAAATTACAGATCGTGACCCTACGATCAATATTTATACTATAGTGTATAATGCATATTAAGGAAAACTATTCCAGATATCAACAGTATGACATGTGACATAATTATAACACAAGACACAAGCAGGACATAGTTTCTTTCCAATGTCACTATAAAAATACACAAAAGTGCTTCCTATATAAGTCCATAAAACTTTATAAATCCATACCCCAACATATCAGGAATCTTCCACTTCAACAATCCAAAAAAAAAGTAAAACAATTTCTTCTTGAGCTCAGCATTTATAAAAGTGATAAATTTTTAAGACAGGCAAAGAATATGGTATGATTACACTTTATGTGATCAGTTATGCGTCTATATCTGTGTAAGCATGTAATTGGCTAAATTTTCTATGCAATATCAATTTGTACCAGAAGTTTCTCTGTTTTGTATTTGTGTAAAGGTACTATAATTATTTGTGCAATATTTATATTGTGTAATATTTTTCTTGTTTTTGTAATTATTTGTGTAACATTTATACTGTGTAATATTGACTTTCATAATGACTCAAATGATCTTTGAGGTCTCTACACCAATAAAAATCAAATCAAATCAAATGAATTCTTACATCGGAAGTCTTCAGCTGCCATAGCTCATTATCTGGTTTTCATTGTTCCATATAATTATTGATGTAACACAATTCCGTTCTCAGCCTCAAATCATTTCTTCATCTTCACATTTGCAGCGATGAACTTACACATTGGCTTCTGATAACAATCAAGCAATTCTAGAAACAACATCCGGTCTGCATTTTGGCCGTATATTCCTGCAACTGTAAAAAAAAAAAAAAAAAAAAAAAAAAATCTGATTTCTTTCGTTATGGCCGGCCGCTGTGGTCGAGCGGTTCTAGGCGCTTTAGTCCGGAACCACGCGGCTGCTACGGTCGCAGGTTCGAATTCTGCCTCGGACAGGGATGTGTGTGATGACCATAGGTTAGTTAGGTTTAAGTATAAATCTAGGGGACTGATGATCTCAGATGTTAAGTCCCATAGTGCTCAGAGCCATTTGAACCATCTTTTGTTATGTGCAATCCTAGTGCTGTAGGCAATGGAAAATCGTACAGTTTATGATAATATCGGCCCTAGATGAACAGTTGAATGCAATGGCATCTGATAGGGTAGTTGTCTGCTACAAGACTTAAATTTTATACTTTTTTTTTGTCAGAGCTTGAATGGTGCCATAGTTCTCAAAAGCATGGTAAGGGCTGCAGTAAAGTGAATATGTTTACATAATGAATCAGCTGATCAACTAGACACTTTTTTACACTGGTGCTTTTTTACGACTTCATCCATGTGACAAAATTCCCACAATAAGTACAGACACATGGAAATTACGTAATTTTCTGAGTGTTCGTCATGTGAGTGAAATTAATGGTCAAATTTGATACAACAAGGCAAGCATATAGCTCTTATAATGTAAGACGAGTTATACAAAATAGATATAAAAACTAGACACTTTTTTACACTGGTGCTTTTTTACGACTTCATCCATGTGACAAAATTCCCACAATAAGTACAGACACATGGAAATTATGTAATTTTCTGAGTGTTCGTCATGTGAGTGAAATTAATGGTCAAATTTGATACAACAAGGCAAGCATATAGCTCTTATAATGTAAGACGAGTTATACAAAATAGATATAAAAACTGGCGTCGAGTTAAAATTACCATCCGAAGTTTTTCATCTGTTTGACTTTCAAAGTGTTATGTGTGCCCAGACCATTCATCGATTGGCTGCTCATTCACGAGAAAAAAATTAAGCTTTCAGTCATCTGAATTGTTGCAAACATCTAACACAACCGATGAATCAGTGGGTAGAATTATATCGAGCCTAATTATGGAACATGAGTAAGTTAAGCAGTAAGATTAATAAATAACGCTACACTACTATAACAGGTGAAACTGTTTTTCATGTGCCTTTGGTCACTAGTATCAGACTAAACTATATAAAGAGAAATGTACCGCTCATCTGCTAAAGCTGTCGACGTCTGAAAAGTACGTAACAGATAGCCAAGACGAATGGAAGAAAGATCTTCATTTAGACTACGGTATATACCAACCTGCACGAACAGAAATGTTTTTCGTGGCTCAGTTATGTTCCTTGCATAAAAATATAATTTGAGACACAGTTTGTATTGATACAGGGTTCCACGAGTTCGGTATACACTGGACACTGCTAAACATCTCAGCTGTATGATAAATCTTCATTTATGATCCAACTAGTCTCTCGGTGTTAGAGCCACATCTTCGGAGCTACATATTCATTTCATAGTTTATTTCAAACAGTAACGATTAGGTGACCCAGTATTCTTTGTCCAGTTGTGATAAAAACGTTTAACCGTCAAGAGATCGATAGCCCAATTTAAAATAAGACAGAACGCAGGGAACATCTTCGCGATACAGGAAATATGAGATGTAACACCGTCGTGATAACATGAGGTCCGCAGCGACCACCGTAGAACAAATATGTATCTCTGAAGGAGTGGCTCTAACGACACGAAACTAGTAGGACCATAAATAAAGATTTATCACACAGCTCAAGCGGTCTTACTCATCACGTACAGGTCTACAGCTGATGATGCCAGCAATACAAAATTTGCTGCCAGTAACTGAGGTAATACGCACAGGACCAATTCTATTATATTAGATTTGCGTACAGGCAAAAAGGAATACAAACGTCTCAAAAATGAGATCGACAGGAAGTGCAAAATGGCTAAGCAGGGATGGCTAGAGGACAAATGTAAGGATGTAGAGGCTTATCTCACTAGGGGTAAGATAGATACTGCCTACAGGAAAATTAAAGAGACCTTTGGAGAAAAGAGAACCACTTGCATGAACATCAAGAGCTCAGATGGAAACCCAGTTCTAAGCAAAGAAGGGAAAGCAGAAAGGTGGAAGGAGTATATAGAGGGTCTATACAAGGGCGATGTACTTGAGGACAATATTATGGAAATGGAAGAGGATGTAGGTGAAGATGAAATGGGAGATACGATACTGCGCGAAGAGTTTGACAGAGCACTGAAAGACCTGAGTCGAAACAAGGCCCCCGGAGTAGACAACATTCCATTGGAACTACTGACGGCCTTGGGAGAGCCAGTCCTGACAAAACTCTACCATCTGGTGAGCAAGATGTATGAAACAGGCGAAATACCCTCAGACTTCAAGAAGAATATAATAATTCCAATCCCAAAGAAAGTAGGTGTTGACAGATGTGAGAATTACCGAACAATCAGTTTAATAAGCCACAGCTGCAAAATACTAACACGAATTATTTACAGACGTATGGAAAAACTAGTAGAAGCCGACCTCGGGGAAGATCAGTTTGGATTCCGTAGAAATACTGGAACACGTGAGGCAATACTGACCTTACGACTTATCTTAGAAGAAAGATTAAGGAAAGGCAAACCTACGTTTCTAGCATTTGTAGACTTAGAGAAAGCTTTTGACAATGTTGACTGGAATACTCTCTTTCAAATTCTAAAGGTGGCAGGGGTAAAATACAGGGAGCGAAAGGCTATTTACAATTTGTACAGAAACCAGATGGCAGTTATAAGAGTCGAGGGACATGAAAGGGAAGCAGTGGTTGGGAAGGGAGTAAGACAGGGTTGTAGCCTCTCCCCGATGTTATTCAATCTGTATATTGAGAAAGCAGTAAAGGAAACAAATGAAAAATTCGGAGTAGGTATTAAAATCCATGGAGAAGAAATAAAAACTTTGAGGTTCGCCGATGACATTGTAATTCTGTCAGAGACAGCAAAGGACTTGGAAGAGCAGTTGAACGGAATGGATGGTGTCTTGAAGGGAGGATATAAGATGAACATCAACAAAAACAAAACGAGGATAATGGAATGTAGTCGAATTAAGTCGGGTGATGCTGAGGGTATTAGATTAGGAAATGAGACACTTAAAGTAGTAAAGGAGTTTTGCTATTTGGGGAGCAAAATAACTGATGATGGTCGAAGTAGAGAGGATATAAAATGTAGACTGGCAATGGCAAGGAAAGCGTTTCTGAAGAAGAGAAATTTGTTAACATCGAGTATAGATTTAAGTGTCAGGAAGTCATTTCTGAAAGTATTTGTATGGAGTGTAGCCATGTATGGAAGTGAAACATGGACGGTAAATAGTTTGGACAAGAAGAGAATAGAAGCTTTCGAAATGTGGTGCTACAGAAGAATGCTGAAGATTAGTTGGGTAGATCACATAACTAATGAGGAGGTACTGAATAGGATTGGGGAGAAGAGGAGTTTGTGGCACAACTTGACCAGAAGAAGGGATCGGTTGGTAGGACATATTCTGAGGCATCAAGGGATCACCAATTTAGTATTGGAGGGCAGCGTGGAGGGTAAAAATCGTAGAGGGAGACCAAGAGATGAATACACTAAGCAGATTCAGAAGGATGTAGGTTGCAGTAGGTACTGGGAGATGAAGAAGCTGGCACAGGATAGAGTAGCGTGGAGAGCTGCATCAAACCAGTCTCAGGACTGAAGACCACAACAACAACAACAATCGTCAAGGAATGAGATCTCAAAATCACATGTGAGCGTGTCTGACTGAAAATGCAATATATTTCGTGTATACCCGCTTTCTGGATCGCTTACCACCGAATTTCTCAGAAATTACCTTTCAAGATTGGTTAGTGGATGACGTCTACCTACGTATAATTCTTCCCACATTCCCGTCACGGCGGTTCTCCAGCATAAATCACGGGGCAATGCATCGGTACGTTTCACCTGTTGGCTTCCACTGTCGATGTATTCAGAAGGCGAGAATGTGCACAAAGACTCCGTCATATGTTCCCATGCGGCGCTGCGTGATGCATTATGGATTTCAGGATTTTGTGGCGTAGGAGCGTGGAGAACCGTATTGGCGTTACCATGAATATTCCCTTTGATTCGGGGCGTTCCATCTAAATGAGAGAGAACGCGTCCCCATATGTACAGCGCTGCTGACGAATTCACTTACGCGACGAGTGTCTTTCGGTGATTTTTTTTAATGTGTGTAAATACACCAAAAAATGAAACTTTGATAGTACGACCCACCGCTTATGGCGTCTAATTACGAAGATACGTGATTCCCCTTTAACGAATGTGTCTGCTAACAGTGAAACTGGTACTTGTTTATTTTGTTAGTTTCTGAGCACCAATCAGCCTAAAGCATTCTCAGTTGAGGGGACGTATGTTACTCGCAACGTATCAAATCACCGTCGGTCAAATCGATACACGGTTCTATTCAGCAGCTGTGCAGTAGCCTAGAAGTATCAAGACTGGATGACGGAGTTTTAAACGGAGAAGCCACTAGCTTTCCGCGAGCAGCGACGAGCGCAGAGCAGGACAGGAAATCACAACTAAGGACAAGACTTTTATTTATCGAGTGGGCTCTGATAACTTAGAAGTTGACCCACCTAAATGCGAAGAACGACAACAGTTTAGCGAGTATCAGAGCACCATTAGAATCAGTTTATTTACGTCCTCTCTTCCTTGGCGGCTATAGCCTTAAATTGAAGAGAAAAAATAGCCTTCGGTTTGGATTTGGACGGCAAGTAGCGAAGATGAGCGTTGAGGGCGCGCAGACGTGGCGGTCCACGGCGAGTTCGGTGCTCAAGTACAACGTGCGCCTGCTGTTCCTGTGCGGGCTGTGGCCCATGGGACAGGGCCGTCTCTACGCGGTCCTCACGACGGGCGTGCTGGTCGCAGCCACGCTCCACGCCGCAGGGGCCTTCGTCGGTCTTTGCTCGGAGCCAGGGGGTCTCCAGGAGGTGACACTGTCGCTCGCCAACCTGTTCGTCGTGTGCTCCGCCATTGTCAAGTCGTGCTTCTTCCTGGCGAACCGCACCAGGTTCTGCGCGCTGGTCACCACCCTCGATCGGCTGGTGGTAGGGAAGGAACAGTCCAATACACTCCAAACCATTACGATTTAAAAAAAAAAATGTTATTTTACTTATTGGGTACGAGAGTGGTTTGATAAGTCTGCTAGAAAGGCAAGAAAAAATGTTCGTTTCGTAAACAACTAATCTTACCTCTCGACATAGTCTCCTCTGAGGGATATACAGGGTGAAAAGTATTTAAACCGACAAACTCTGGGAGGCTGTAGGGGACATCAAAAGAAATATTTTTCCCTAATGTCATTTTTTCCTATGAGGAGTATTTAAACCGGTAGAGGAAGATTTCTCTGGCGACAAATTAATTAAACCAACAAAAAAGTCCAGACGGGACATATCTGGGGATCGAGCAGGCCATGGTACAGGACCATCTCTGCCAATCCACGTTTCTGGGAACCGTCGGTCCAGGAATCAACGCACACGACGACTGTAATGTGCCGGCGCCCCGTCATGTTGGAACCACATGCGTTGTCTTGTAGGGAGCGGGACGTTTTCCAGCGATTCTGGCAATGCTCTGGCGAGAAAATTGTAATAGTGCCTGCCATTTATTGGCCTAGGTAGCAGATATGGCCCAATTAAACAGTCCCCAACAACACCGACCCACACCTTAAGGAAGAATCGCGCTTGATGAGCGCTAGTAACTGTGGCATGTGGGTTATCCTCACTCCAAACATGCGAATTGTGCATGTTGAAGACTCCATCGCGCCCGAACGTTGCTTCATAGGTAAACAACACAGAGAATGGAAATGTAGGATGGATTTCACAGTGTCCCAGGTACCACTGCGAAAACTGTGCTCTGGGTGAATAATCAGCTGGTTTCGGGTTGTGGACACGCTGTAAGTGAAATGGACGTAACAATTGCTCTCGAACGATTGTTCTTACATTCGTCTGATTCGTCCCCATGTTACGTGCAATTGCACGAGTGCTCATTGAAGGATCCCGCTCCACATGCTGCAAGACAGCCTCCTCAAATTGCAACGTTCTTACCGTGCGACGGCGTCCGTGTCCAGGCAATCTGCTAAATGACCCGGTCTCACGCAGACGTTGGTACACAGCAGCAAAGGTCGTATGATGCGGGATACGGCGATTAGGATAAACCCGCTGTGCAGCTCGTCCGTTGTGGTGCGCTACGTAGTACGCACCAAGCATGTCAGTGTACTCACTCCAGGTGTATCGCTCCATTAGTAAACAGAGACAATGCACTACTACACTGGTGGACAGCAGTTGTCTACAATTGAAGAGCGTAATACGCCCTCTAACAACTGAAGATCGTAATACGGCCTCTAACAACTGAAGATCTTAATACGGCCTCCACCGGTTCAAATAATCCTCATATGAAAAAATGACATTATGGAAAAATATTTGTTTTGATGTCCCCTACAACCTCCCAGAGTTTGTCGATTTAAATACTTTTCTCCCTGTATACTGAAGAGCCAAAGAAACTGGTACACCTACCTAATATCGTGTAGGGCCCCCACGAGTATGCAGAACTGCCGCAACACGAAGTGGTATGTACTCGACTAATGTCTGAAGTAGTGCTGGAGGGAATTGTCACTATGAATCCTGCAGCGCTGTCCATAAATCCGTAAGAGTACCATGGGGTGGAGATCTCTTCTGAACAGCACGTTCCAAGGCATCCCAGATATGGTCAATAATTTTCGTGTCTCGGGAGTCTGGTGGCCAGCGGAAGTTTTTAAGCTCATAAGAGTGTTCCTGGAGCCACTCTGTAGCAATTGTTGACGTGTGGGATGTCACATTGTCCTGCTGGAATTTCCCAAGTCCGTCGAAATGCAAAAAAATGGCTATGGGAGCTATGGGATTTAAGGGGGGTAGAACATCAAACGGGCTGACTTGGAGCAGGATAGGAACCACAGGACATTTTAATTTCTACTGTCTATACTTTTACAAATAAATTCATAAAACTTTATCAGCATGACCAAGAAGGATTGAGGACTCACACTCATAGAAGTGGAAGTTCAAAAACGTAGCAAAATACCTTTTTTTTTACATGTGAAATTTCATCACTTTTTCACTTACTACTGAGTGCATTTGTTTCTGTAGGTACACTTTTCTTCCTAAGTAAGAGAGATTCTTCGATGAATTTTGCACAGCATACAAGCAGTACTTACAAGTGTATGAAACTCTAGAATTTTCTAAATCTATTAAAAACTGTGGTAAAATTGAGATAATTAACTATAAAATTTTAGTTTTTTTCTAAACAAGAAGTTTAAAATGTAAGAGTTCATTCATTTTTTCATAAATTAAATAAACTCTAGAGTTTCATACATATGTAACTATAGTTTGTATGCTGTGCAAAATTCATCGAAGAATCTCTCTTACTTAGGAAGAAAAGTGTACCTGTAACAACAAATGCAGCCATTAGTAAGTGAAAAAATGATGAAATTTCACACGTAAAAAAAAGGTATTTTGCTACGTTTTTGAACTTCCACTGCTATGAGTGTGAGTGCTCATTCCTTCTTGGTCATGCTGATAAAGTTTTATGAATTTATTTGTAAAAGTATAGACAGTGGAAATTAAAATGTCCTGTGGTGCCTCTCCTGCTCCAAGTCGGCCCGTTTGACGTCCTACCCCCCTTAACTTCTAGTCATCAGTCCCCTAGAACTTAGAACTACTTAAACCTAACTAACCTAAGGACATCACACACATCCATGCCCGAGGCAAGATTCGAACCTGCGACCGCAGCGGTCGCGCGGTTCCAGACTGTAGCGCCTAGAAGCTCTCGGCCACCCTGGCCAGCGTCGAAATGCACAAAGGCCATGAATGGATGCAGGTGATCAGACAGGATGCTTACGCTCTTGCCGCCTGTCAGAGTCGTATCTAGACGTATCAGTGGTCCTATACTACTACACACACTCCACACTATTACACCATTACAGAGCCATTACCAGCTTGAACAGCCCCCTGCTGACATGCAGAGTCCATGGAATTCATCCGCTCGATACAATTTGAAACGAGACTCGTGCGACTAGGTAACATGTTTCCAATCATTAATAGTCCAATGCCGGTGTTGACAGGCCCAGGCGAGGCGTAAAGCTTTGTGTCGTGTAGCCATCAAGGGTATACGAGTGGGCCTTCGACTCCGAAAGCTCAAATCGATGATGTTTCGTTGAATGGTTCGCACGCTGACACTTGTTGATGCCCCACCATTGAAATCTGCAGCAGTTTACGGAAGGGCTGCACTTCTGTCACGTCGAACGATCCTCTTCAATCATTCTTGCAGGATCTTTTTGCGACCGCAGCGATGTCGGAGATTTGATGTTTTACTGGATGCCTGATATTCACGGTACACTCTTGAAATGGTCTACGGAAAAATCCCCACTTCATCACTTCCTCGTAGATGCTGTGAGCCGACTACAACACCATGTACAAACTCACTTAAATCTTGATAACCTGCCATTGTAGCAGCGGTAACCGATCTAACAACTGCGCCCGTCACTTGTCTTATATAGGCGTTGCCGACAGCAGCGCCGTATTCATATCTCTGTATTCGGATACGCATGCCTATACCAGTTTCTTTGGCGCTTCAGTGTATACGCTGACAGAAAAAAAACGCAACGCCAAAAAAAAAAAAAAAAATTAATGTAGAGTTTGAAATTTCTGGAATGGTTAATGTAAACACGAGATAAATCATCGCAAATATCAAATGCTGGTACATTAATAATCAGTGTAAGCACCAGAGAGTCGAATGCAAGAATGCATATGTGCATGTACTTTGTTGTACAGATGCCGGATGTCATTTTTTGGGATAGAGTTCCATGTCTGTTGCACCTAACCGGTCAATACTGGAAATGTTGTCCTCTATCTGCTTGATTGGAGACAGATCTCTTGATCGAGGAAGCCGACGCATTTCCACACGCTGTACAGCATGTAGAATTACAACAGCGGTAGGTAGGCGAGTGTTATCATGTTGACAAACATCCCTTGAAATGCTGCCCTTGAATGGCAGCACGGCAGGTCGAATCACTGGACTGACGGATGAATTTTCAGTCACTGTGCGTGAGACAACCATGAGAGTGCTCCTGCTGCCATACGAAATCGCACCCGAGACCAAAACTCCAGGTGTGGGTGCAGTGTGTCTTGGACACAGGCACGTTGTTTGCAGGCCCACAACAGGACTCCTTCTACACTACTGGCCATTAAAATTGCTACACCAAGAAGAAATACAGATGATAAACGGGTATTCATTGGATACATATATTATACCAGAACTGACATGTTATTACATTTTCACTCAATTTGGGTGCATACATCCTGAGAAATCAGTACCCAGAACAACCACCTATTGCCGTAATAACGCCCTTGATACGCCAGGGCTTTGAGTCAAACAGAGCTTGGATGGAGTGCACTGGTACAGCTGCGCATGCAGCTTCAACACCATACCACAGTACATCAAGAGTAGTGACTGGCGTATTGTGACGAGCCAGTTGCTCGGCCACCATTGACCAGACGTTTTCAATTGGTGAGAGATCTGGAGAATGTGCTGGCCAGGGCAGCAGTCGAACATTTTCTGTATCCAGAAATGCCCGTACACGACCTGCAACATGCGGTCGTGCATTATCCTGCTCAAATGTAGGGTTTCGCAGGGATCGAATGAAGGATAGAGCCACGGGTCGTAACACATCTGTTCAAAGTGCCGTCAGTGCGAACAAGAGGTGACCGAGACGTGTAACCAATGGCACCACATACCATCACGCCGGGTGATACGCCAGTATGGCGATGACGAATACACGTTTCCAATGTGCGTTCACCGTGAAGTCGCCAAACACGGATGCGACCATCATGATGCTGTAAACAGAAACTGGATTCATCCGAAAAAATGGCGTTTTACCATTCCTGCACCCAGGTTCGTCGTTGAGAACACCATCGCAGGCGCTCCTGTCTGTGATGCAGCGTCAAGGGTAACCGCAGCCATGGTCTCCGAGCTGATAGTCCATGGTGCTGCAAACGTCGTCGAACTTGTTCGTGCAGATGGTTGTTGTCTTGCAAACGTCCCTATCTGTTGACTCACGGATCGAGACG